>NC_054862.1:2422500-2722500 GCF_016861865.1 Aspergillus puulaauensis | reverse complement strand
CATCAACATCGAAGCCGTTGTGTCTTCAATCATGCTTGAAGCCAGATTATGTTCAAATAAGATGAAGTCGACGTCTTCTGGGGGTGAATTGGTATGCCCCAGCCAGCGCGGGCTATGCGAGACAGCAACATCTTCAGGAGCGGAAGGGATTTCGTGAGTATCAGACGAGGAGGACGAATGGGGTGAGCCGGTAAGATCAGTCCTGATGTTTTCAACAGTATCGTCACGTAGTGGTGTTTGCTCTGGAGACTCTGGTGTCTCTATCGGATTGGGGTCCAGGCAATCGCTGAGCTGCATTCTGGAGTCTATTGACTCTGGAAACAAGGGCGATGCATTAGGTGAATCAACTGGACTATCATTGTCTATACTCGCAGTATCTTCAGGAGGCTGAGCCACAAAGACCGAAAAAGGCCCAACAGTCGTCGTCGCCGCCGGTGTGATCTCAGATTTCTCAACAGTTGTCAAGGCGCGAGCGACCTCATCGTCTGTCATTGGCGCGCAAGCAACTTTATCTGAGGTACAGTATTAGTCTTCATTTCCATGAAAAAGTGTTGACATACACCCAGACCGGATGCGCCGCCTGCTTGTATTCGGGCCTGCATTCCAAATCAGACGCACGTCGTAGCCCGCGCAGGTCAGCTTTGCCTGTTCGCAGGTTCTGCATGCTCCGGGTCTTTCATCGCATTTGATGCGGCGTTTTCGACATGTCCAGCAGCTGGTTGTCAACTTGTCAGCTGTGCCACCGGCCACTGAATTAAGGGGGGATACCCAGTGTAAGATATTGATTTGAGGGGCTTCGATTTCCGTCCGCCCAGATCCCAGACGAGTTCTGACATGCCGGGAGAGGGATAGGAATCTGAATCAACTGGCAACCTGGATAAAGTCCACTTGGAGGGACATTTTGTTGAGCTGCTGGTTCTGCGGGGTTGGAGGCGGAGACTGGGGCGAAGTGGCGTATCAGGCTGTCTCTGGGCCGATCAGACGGAGAGATACGACTGTGATAATCGATTATTGCCGAGATACTGAGACTGGCTACTGAGACTGGTCACTGATAACAGTCAACTGCTGGAATCTGTTGCTACTGTCATTGTCGTGTCATTGTTATCTCCAGCCCTAAACGACAGAGCCAGTGGACACGAGAGCCTTTGCAGATGCAGAAGGATATTGAGATGAATAGGGTAATACATCCTGCTCGACATATTTACTGCAAAGTCTTCCACTGCAGCCTTCAACTGCAGCCTTCAGAACAGGCTGAAATAATGTCGAGTCTGGGCCAGCCTTATATACTGCATCCAGCACATCAGGCCATTCATCCTGGTTAAATTCCACCGGTCGCAGAGAGTTTGAAGTCTTTGTCTCCACTCGTTAGCTCCTTCCAATTTAGTTTACCGTATTGGAGTTCAATTGTACAGCCTTGACACTGAAGAGTGAGGATTGAAGACTAAACTCCACGGCTGTAGGATATAAGAACCTCTCCCAGTCATACAACAACAGACTTCCTTCTTTAATTCTTGCCCACCATGTCTCAATCAACCCAAGATGTAACAATAGACGATGTCGTCTCCCTCACCCAAACCCTCGTCCAAATCGATTCCTCCACCCCAGGCTCCGGCACAAACACCACCGGCGAAACCGCCATCGCAAAGTACATAACCGCCTGGCTGCACCACCGCTCCATCGAAACCCACTGGATCGAAGAAATCCCTAATCGGCCGTCTGTGGTCGGAATTGTTCGCGGCTCCGGGTCAGGCAAGTCGCTCATGTTCAACGGCCACACCGACACCGTCACCCTACAAGGCTACACAGACGACCCCCTAAGCGGGCACATCGCCCCAGACGGCAGATTATACGGTCGCGGATCCGCAGATATGAAATCCGGTCTCGCGGCAGCAATGGTCGCACTCGCGCGCGCGAAACAACTCCACCTCTCCGGCGACGTCCTCCTCGCCGCCGTCGCCGACGAAGAATGCGATAGTATCGGCACCGAACAGGTCCTTGCTGCTGGGTGGCGCGCCGACGCAGCGATCATCGCCGAGCCGACGGAGTTCGCTATCATTAATGCGCACAAGGGGTACGTGTTGCTGGAGGTCGAGGTGCGTGGGGTTGCGGCGCATGGCTCGCGTGCGGATTTGGGTGTCGATGCGATTTGCAAGGCTGGGTATTTCCTGGTCGAGCTGGATCGGTATGCCACAGACTTGCAGGGGCGTTCGCCTACTGGGGAGAGGCTGGATGCGCCGAATGTGCATGCTGGGGTTATCAAGGGCGGTGCGGAGATTAATTCGTATCCGGCGTCTTGTGTCGTTGAGATTGAGCGCAGGACGATAGCGGGCGAGACGGATGAGTCTGTGAAACAAGAGGTACTGGATATATTGAGCAAGCTGGAGTCTACAGTCCCTGATTTCAGCTTCGAGCTGCGTGTGACTTCGTATCGGCCGCCGTTTGCTATTGCAAAGGACCATCCGTTTGTCAATCTGGTTGTTGAACAGGCTGCCAGGACTACGGGGAGTGCGCCGCCGATTAAGAGCGAGACGTACTGGACTGATATGGCCCTGCTGGATGAGGTGGGCATTCCGGGTGTCATTTGGGGGCCCAAGGGGAGTGGACTGCATTCAAAGGAGGAGTCTGTCGATGTGCAGTCGATTCGGGACCTGAAGGATTCGTTTGTGGCTATCATGGAGAGATTCTGTCAATAATAGTCGGTGTTATTCTTATCGCTTCTAGATACTTGGTACTGTATATAGGCTAATATTTGAAGCTATACTATGAGACAACTTGAACTATCATTGATATCACTGCGCATCCCCCGGGGGCGCCGAAGGCTGATAGTCACTAAAGTCATACTCGACATCATAATCCTCAGCATCAACATCGCCATCCGAGAGTTCCACGTCCCTGAGATTCTCCCCGTCGTCCTCCTCCTCCTTGGTAAACCCATAATCCTCCTTCCGGATCTTCTTCCACGCAGCGAGGGTCTGTTTCCGGGTAATATGGAACGGCAGCTTCGACAGCGAGACACACCCATCCTGCGTCACTTCCACAGTCTGCCCAATCGAGCTTGCTGTGTCAGTCGCCTTATCCATCAGGATGATATGGATGAAGAAGACCATCCCCGGCCGCGCGACGACATTCTGCCCCCGGACAAACATCGGGTAATCCATCCAAGTCGGCGAGAATGTCGCACCAAGACTATATCCACACGCATTGAAGCGCTGGTCCTTGAATCCGTTTTCGTCAGCGACGCGCGCATATGCTTCAAAGACGTCTCCAATCTCACGCCCCGGCTTGAGGGCTGCCATGGCGGCTTCCATTTGCAGGATGTTGACGCTGAACATGCGCCGCGCGAGCTGCGTGACGCCGCCGATGTGCACCGTGCGCATCAGGCATGCGTGGTAGTGCTTGTAGACGGCCGCGTGCTCGAGGGTAACCTGGCGGTCGATCCTGGAGCGTCCGGTCGAGTAGCGGGTCAGAACTGCTTTATTTCCTGAGACCAGGATATTCTCGTTTGCAGGGTCGTCGCCGCCGCCTTCGTAGACGGTGCCCATGAGCTCGCGCCAGAGATCGCCTTCGTAGGCGCCTGGTTTGGCGACTTTGAGGGCGCGGACTAGCGAGAAGTCGGCTAGGTAGGCGGCCTTGCGGATCTTGCGCAGCTCGCTGGGGGATTTTATAATGCGCAGCTCGCGCGTGAAGAGGTTGCTGTGGTTGACGAGGGTGCAGAGGCCTGAGACAGACTCCTCGAGCAGCTTGCCGATTTCGAGAGTTAGGGTTGCCGAGTTGGGCTCGAAGCCAATGCGCTGGGAGGGCGAGGTGATGCCGAATTCTTTCAGGACGACGGGGACCAGGGATACGGGGTTGCTGCCTACGTCGTCTGGTCGGATCAGGATGTCATCGTATTTCAACACGGAGGTGTAGAGGGCCTGACGCAGGTCCGGCATGCGGGTGATCAGCTTCATGGAGCCGTCGTTGTGGAAGTACATCGCCTGGAAGAAGACATAGCCGAACGTGTCGTAGCCGGTGAGATAGTAGAGCGTTTCTTGCTTGGTGATCAGGAATCCATCGAGCTTCTCGCGCTTGATAAGCTCGAGGGCCTTTTGGCGACGCTCTGCGAACTCCTTTTCGGAGAAGTGCAGCGCCTTTGTGAACGGTTGGGGCTTCTTGGTCATTGTGAAGTCTGGACAGATGAAGTGCTAAGTAATTGCATGGTTTTCATTCTGGCGAGACCAGTCTTTTATCCCATGTTCCAACATCCTCAGTCCGGTAGTTGGAGCACATCTACTCTCGTTCTCTCTTGCTCTATGGAACATGGATGTCTGTAACTGAATACGACCCACTCGGAGCAAATCCGTCTTTATGAATTCGGCAGGAGCCAGCGAGGGGCAAAAGCAGTGCGAATAAGCAGAGTGTGTGCGCATATCAAACTCAAGGGCCCACCCCCGGAGTCCAAGCTCGTGTCCCCAGACCAGACCCCAAGCTCGGCTTCCCCTGAAATGTCATCGAGATAAGAGTCACCGAGATAAGAGACCGACATGGCAGGTACCACCGTTCCAAACAGGGCTTGGCCTTATCTCCAGAATGTGGTCCCTAGCTTACTACGCCACCACCTTTGATGCGATCTTTTATACGAGTACTCACTCCCCTTAGCACATTGCACCACTCTATTACTTACCTTTAAGCCTTCAGTTTACTTGTTGCCATGACATTAGAGAAAAAAGACAGCGGCCTTGCCCGAACGGCGAGCGCCGGCGTTGCGTCCGTCGATATGCTAGACAATGGCTCTGTCAAGCGTGAATTGAAGCCTCGTCACTCGCAGATGATAGCCCTGGGAGGCTGCGTTGGTATGTCAGTCACTCATCCAAGGAATATCCTCTAATAAGTCCTAGGAACTGGTCTTTTCGTCGGCACTGGCGCCTCGCTGGCTTTAGGTGGACCAGCCCTCCTGCTGATTGCGTTCATCGTCTTGAGCTTCCTTGTCTATATCATCGTCACAGCTGTTGTCGAGGTCGTGGCCTATCTTCCGGTCGGTGGCGCCTCCATGTCGTACTACGGCACTCGCTATGTCTCCAAGAGCCTGGGGTTTGCCATGGGCTGGCTCTACGTTTACTCCTTGGGCATCCTGGTTCCATATGAAATCACGGCTGGTGCTTTGGTCATTGACTACTGGGATAGGTATGACATCTCCCTGGTCTATCACTGTCTAACGTTACTAACTCTGTCTAACGTTACCAGTCCCGTCAACGTGGCTGTCTGGATCACCATCTTCATGGTCTTCATCATCGGCCTGAACTTCCTGCCCGTGAGCTACTACGGCGAGTCCGAGTTCTGGTTCTCGACTATCAAGGTCCTGACGATTGTCGGTCTTTTGATCCTCTCCTTCGTGCTGTTCTGGGGTGGAGGCCCTAATCAGGACGGCATCCTCGGTTTCCACTACTGGAAGGACCCCGGCGCTATACACACCTATCTGGTAGACGGCGACAAAGGCAGATTCGTCGCATTCGTCCAAACTCTCGTCCTCAGCGCCTTCCCCTACACCTTCAGCCCAGAGCTCCTCATCGCAACCAGCGGCGAGATGCGCAACCCCCAGAAAGACCTGCACAAAGCCGCCAACCGCTTCATCCTCCGCCTGCTCGTCTTCTACATCGGCACCGTCGTCGCCATCGGCGTCATCTGCCCCTCAGACGCCGAAGACCTCAGCAGCGGCGGCACAAATGCAAAGTCCTCCGCGTTCGTCGTCGGCATCAAAACCGCCGGCATCCACAGCCTCGGCAGCGTCGTCAACGCCTCCATCCTCACCATCGCCTGGTCCGCCGGCAACGCATACCTGTACATGAGCTCGCGCGCCCTCTACGCCCTCGCCATCTCCGGGCAGGCACCCAGGATCTTCCTCCGCTGCACCAAGCGCGGTGTCCCCTACGCCGCCGTCATGGCGTGCAGTCTGTTCGGCCTCCTCGCGTACCTTAACTGCGCAAGCAGCAGCTCCACTGTCTTCACCTGGTTCGTGACAATCACCAACACCTCGGCCTTTATCTCGTGGATCTGCTGCTGCATCGTGTATCTGCGGTTCCGGGCTGCGTATAACCGGCAGGATTCGGAAGACCGTCCTGAGCTGCCGTACCACAGCTGGACGCAGCCGTACGGGGCCTGGTTCGGCTTGTTCTTTTTTACGGTACTGATGCTGGTTAACGGTTTTACCGTCTTCTTTCCTGGGCAGCTGTCGCCGTCGAGCTTCTTTACGGCGTATATAGGGATGCCGGCGTTTGTGGTGATTTATCTCGGGCATAAGCTCATCAGAGGGAGGAAGGATCCGCTGTGGCTTTCAGCTGAAGAGATTGATATTCGCGAAGGGCTGGAGAGTATCCAGTATTAAGAAGTATAAGTATATAGTTACATTCTTATATATCTTGTAAAGTGAGCACCTCTGAATTCCCTCTTAGGTTGTGGTTAGTTTTGCCTCTTTCGGGATAGCCGCCAGGTATACTGCACTGTTATCGTTGGCTGCTATGTATACCAGTGTCCGCTCTAAACTGTGGGAAAATTGTAAATTATTAAAGGATGTCCAGTCTACTAAGACAGGATTTATGCTTATACTAACATCCCCGGACACCCTTAGAGCCCTAGACTTAGAGACAGGTTATATCCTCCTTTTTTATTACCTGCCAGATTAAATAAATCTCTTGCTGGATCTTGTATTAAGTCATAAATATACCAAGAAAGGTTGGCTAACTTCCTACAAGTTATTACCTTGTAAACCCTGTAAACCCAGAGATTGGTATGGACAAGGCCCGAAGCGAGCTAGTTACGTACTAGGAACTCGATAGAATTGCTGAAAAACTAGGATACAGGGGATGTTAGGACTCTAACATGGCCATCAGGGGTAATCCCGTGGCTCCCGGTGCCCGAGGCCGAACTCTTATACCGCAGTACCTGGGTATCACGGCGTACAGGCTATATAGATACGATCCGGGCCGACTAGACTATAGTATTTGGTCATCGTGACCTTTTGGTGTAGTTGGGAACACGCTTGCCCGGACGACGTGATCTTACACCCAGGCAGAGTCAAACTAGGGCTCCAGTGGAGTTCCCATAACAGAGATATTATCTGTAGAGGTTACCGAGGATACTAGCCTGACCTCTATTTCTATTAAAGAAACTACTAGTATTGCTAATCCTAGTACTATATTATTAAGCTAGGTTATTAATATCTCTAAGAACAGCAAGGCCAAGCTCCCTGTTAAACTATCCCTGTTTAACGTCTAACCCTTATCTAGAAAGGTTAGAACTGTGCAATATAACTACTATCAGAGGTAGTATGATCTCAGACTCTGCGTGTATAACCCCTGCTGCCGCCTCTGCGGTATAATATACCGAGGAAGATTATACTAACTATTATACTACTATAGTTCCTTCTGCCCCCTGAGATAGTTGCACTTCCATGGTCCCGTAATATATGATTATGGAAATGGTTATGTTATAAGCATGGTAGGTCTTGGCAGAGCTCTAGTGCAAGTATACATTCGTGAGGTATCCAGTATGAAGACAGAGATCTACACCCATTGACTATTAATCAGAAATGCAGCTTCCATCGCCTAAGTGCGACTCTCCTCAACCCCTGGCAGTGGAGTTCCAGTAATAGCCCGAGGAGGCTGCCTAACCAGCTCTATAACTAGCTTGCTGATTTCCTTAAACTCATCAGAGGAGACGACTTTCTCTAGTGACGCGTGGTCTTTGTATCTGGTTTAATAGATATTAGTTAGGGTGATCCCGCAGACCCCAGTCGTTCAGTAAGCGCAATCAATACGGTACTTGGAGAAAAACAAACCTTTCAGTAACAACAATCTCAGGGCCGCCCTCCGCATTCTTGACTTCGAAAGCGTGCTGTCCAATCGTGCCCGGGGAGTGTTTGAATGTATTCTTAACGCGGAGGACCAGGTCTCGGAACTATATAAGTAGCATGGTTCAGTCAGTCGCAGCTCCCTTAGTTCTCTGTTCACTATCTTCTGTTAACCGGTTAGGTTATCAGATATAACATACCTCCTGTATCCTTTCCGGCTTCGGGTAATGAATAACAACAACGTTGACTTCTTCAGACATATCGACAGACCTTCCAGTACTGGTACTATAGTTATTTGATAATAAGTCTATGTAGGGATTTACCTTGATCGAAGTGGCCAGGACGACCTTTATGGCCAGGGAGTTGTCGAAAATATTCAGGCGCACCGCTGGCACCCACACGTCACGCAACCACGCCCCGCTAAGCCTAAACACGCACTATGGCGCTTAGTGCTTATTCGGTTCCTTATCAGTGCGTACCTTCGTTGTCACCAGTCCCAATGAATGTCGCTGCTCGCTTGGGCTGTACAGTTTCGGAAGGACCTCGGCGGAACAGTGCCACCTCGCGTCATTTATCGAAGAATCCATGGAAATGCCCTGCCAACACCAAACAGGATGATGCGACCCTGTCGTCCTTCCCCAGATGCTCAACATCGGCGTCTCGCAGGGGCTGTTGTCACCACCGGTGCTCTCGTCAAAGTCTCCTACCAGGGACGACCTCCTGGCGGACAGACGATCTGGATCCGCCAGCCGATGTTGAGGGAGTTCAGGCCACCTTATTTAGGAGAATCAGGGGGGTAAGGAACCCGAGCGCATATTGTGTTGAATCATGCAATTTTAGATTTTGTAGCCAGACGGCATGAACAGGCTTAGACGGCTACGGTGAGGCTTTTCGGGCTACGTCTAGTTTTACCATTCGTTACAGGCGCCAGGTTGCTGCTTCTTGGTAGCGGCACTCAGAGGTTCGACGAGAGACGAGGATACGCATAGCCAGAATTATCTCAGATTCACTAGCCGGTTGTTGACTTCATTGTCCGGATGTACGCACTTTTAGTTAACGCAATGGCTTCGAACAGACTGAATCCTGCAGTAATGTCTCAATGACTCCCCTGGCCTTAGCCACGTCAGGACTTTCACCTTCCCAGTATCTCAATCTCGTCAAACACATCTGGGAAGCCGCCGTGATTCCTAGTTCCTCGTCTGTGGTAGACGGGGGGTAGATCTTCGACATGAGTCCGCTTTTCTGCACGGCTATAAGAACAATTGCCCAAGAGGTCGCCGCTCTGCATTCAAACCAGCTCCCATGGTGTCGATGTTTCATCACTTGGGGATTGTTGAGGCGCATTGAGTCGAGACCGCAGGCCATGGCCTTGCGGATAATTGGATCGACAATGTCGTCGATTTCAGGGACCCGGTCATGGTTGTGAATCGCGTAGTAGAAGAACGGTCGGTAGAGGAGATGGAGCATGAACGAATATCGTGCCTCGGTGAGACGCCTCAGTTCATCGACCTCATTATCGGGGATTCCTTCATACCGTATTGGCTCTGGGAGGGAGAGCTTCCTGTGAGTATAGGTGAGCGACTTTCAGGATTTCGTTGTTGGAATAATGCCAGCCTTCTTACCAGTTCTGAAGCTCAACTTCGATATTTCCTACTATAGCCACCATACTGCGTATATCTGAATGATCCCAGCTGCCGTTGTCGTCGTAGTAGAAGAATCGCAGAATTCTGTTCTCGATACGTCGGAGAGCAATCTCACTCAGGTAATAGAACCATGATTGCTCTTCATCTTGGTCATACGTAGACCCTGGCAAATGTGTAAGCAACACGATCCCACAAACAAGACTGGTAAAGTTCACATACCACGTCGAGAGGCTCGTGGACTTGAAGGGGTGGGCGGCGATGGAAACATATATGGGTCCCCCAAGGCAGAAAGATGGGATTCAGGGATATTCAACTCGACGCGAAACTCACTGTTTGACGACGGGGAAGGTTAGCCCGTGATCAGCAGGATCATTGGAGTCCACTGACCATTCTGATTTGAAGCATGTCCAGTAGATACTTTGTTCGAGGTGACCATCAGAACTGCTGGAAAGGTGACGATCCCCGCCTCGAGTGTTCTCATATGCAGCCTGCCCTCTGAGATATATTGCATAGGTAGATGAGGCCTGTCGGAACCGTTCCCAGGCCTGTAGTGGCTGCAGCAGGTACATTAGGTAGATCCCGGAGAGCAGATGGCATTGGCAAGCAATGATACTGCTTTTTAGCAGCCCCAGTCTCTTACAGGCTGCGTGATAGTATGCCTGGGAGACTATCCGGGAATGCTTTGAGGCTTCTTGTGACGTTTCATGTCCCGAATGTGATACCTCTGCCGTGAGAGTGAGCGGGCTAGCTATCGCACCCAAGGCGCACGCCAGAAGCTACAGCAGTCAGTACCAACTTTAGTGACAGCTGTTTATAAAGAAATGCATGGATTGGCGTACCACTAAGGCTGTAGGTGCATCCCAACCAACCCCATTCTCCACAATGCCCTTTGTATAGCGTTGCATCGATGGTATGTCGAGGATCGGGTTCTTGGTATGGACGCAGCAAAAAAACCGGTCAATAAGTTCTGGGATTTCAGTTTCATCAACGAAATGCTTGTAGGGCTTGTCGTACGGCGGACCCTCGTCCGGAGATTCAACTGACTGCTGGGAAGCCAAGTAATCTTTGATGAATAGCTCCTTCGCGAGATGGCCGACAGCATACCGACCACCAAAAATCGGCCACAAAAGTACCGAGTCAGCTGATGAGAAGGAAGAGGGTCTTTGCCAGTCCCTATCCTGCGCCACATTTAGGTGACCATAAGCTGTTGTTGATGGCGAGGGCCCTTCGGGACGTGCGTTAGTGGGCGCCGGCAAAAGTTCTGTCGCGGCGTTTGATGGATCACATAGGCTTGGAATTGACAACGTGCTAAGTGGAGTATTGGCGTGGCTGTTAATGTTCTCCAGGATCTGATTGAGCTTGTCCAGGATCAGAAGGCTCGCGGGGTCGAACCTGGACGGTGCGTATCAGCAGCCAGTTTGGAATGATGCGATCGGGAGGAATATACGATGAATGATCAGACCGCGTGTCATATGAGCACATTCCCCCCGTCCTGGAGCACCCTGAACACACAGGGCGTTGATTATCGCATTTGACCTTTCGTGCTCTACAATTCTCGCATGCCGTCACAGCGCGCTTCCGGGGGTAAGCTGCTGCCCGCCGGCTGATACGATTTCCGTTCATTGCAGCGGTTGATCAATTGTTCAGCACAATATCAGTGACGATGGATGACTGACAGCGGAATTTCGGGAATGAAGTTGTTGCAGGTACGTGCAGAATGAGGAGATGGTGGAGTTGCGCGGGGAGTTTCGGGCGCCCCCTACTCCCTAAATTCAGCTTGATTACAGGGGGATTCCCGGTTTATTCGGCCCGAGGGCTAGGCGCGGGGAACCCCAGTTTATCACACCGGACAATGCTGCAAGTCACAGACTATGCTGACAAGATTACTGTAGCTTGCGCATTGCCTTAGTTTACAGTGCATCGTAGATGGCAACTTTGAAATACCTACTACAATGAATTGCTTCTAAGGAGGTTAACCATGGTCCAGCTGTCTGACTGTTTAAAGAGGGTATAGGTAAATCCCCCCTTCGAATATCATAAACACTGTAGCGTGTGCATCACCAGGCCTAATCGATCCTGAACACTTAAGCATCTGATTGTTGACGACGGAGCTTGACCAGTCCGCCATCCCCTCCAACCCTCCCAAACGGGATTTCACCTCCAAACTTAGCCCCGAGTAGACGAATCTTTGGCGACATCTGGAGTAGTAGCATGATCATCCAGGCCCTCATCATGCACAACGTCCACTCCTAGATCCCCTTTATCCAGCTGATCCCCAACAGCCCCCTTACCGGTCCCATAAACCGCCGCATCCGGCCCATCAAAAACAACCGCCATTTCTTCCAACGTGTGGCCCTTTGTTTCAGGATAGAAGAACCAGACCGTCAGGATAGCCACGCAAAGGACAGCATCAAACACGATGTAATATCTCCAGCTAGATGCCGTCAGCAGACTAAACCCATCTTCCTGATCACGCGCTACATGGGGAGAATAGAGGGGGTACGCACGCGATAGCATCCAGCGCAATCGGGTTGATGAAAACATTTAGTACCACGGATGCTTGGGTACATAGTTGTGTCGCGGCTATTCCCCTGGATCGGAATGTGTATGGCCAGATTTCGGCGGGGTAGGCGACGAGGAGGGGGGTGCTGTTGGTATTTAGTTAACAACGAGGCACGTTGGGTAGGGGCTACAGAGGTGAGGTACTCACTAGGCAATGTCGTAGAAAGCGTAGAAGATGAAGATAAACGGGATGACGGCCGTTCCGACTGGCGCAGCGTCGCTTCTCGCATAGACTCCTGAGAGCGCGGTAATGCAGATGTAGCTGATGACCATCCCCCCGTTGGATATGAGGAAGAGCTTGCGGCGGCCCAGACGATCAACAGAGAATGCAGCGCCGACGGCGAAAACTAGGTTCCAGATCTATTTAATGGCTATTAGGCATCCTTTTCTGGACTGGATCTCGGGTTGGACGAGGTCAATACACACCTGCATACACCCATTGAGGAGAGTCTGGTGATCCAAAGACCGAATCCCCGCCGCCTCGAGCATCATAACGAAATAGTAAGATACGACGTTCACGCCGTTCCACTGGGCGAGGAACCCGAGCGAGACAGTGATGAACATGCGGTGGCGGTTTCCCTTTGTCTGGATGAGGCTGTTCCACGAGGTTGTTGCCGCCACTTCCTTCTCGCTCTGGAGCGTGGACACGATCTCTTGGATTTCGAAGTTGATAACGTCGTCTCGGATACCCCCTCCATGATGCTTGACCAGGGTGTCGGTGGCTTTATCGAGTCGATCTTCGGCGACGTGCCAGCGCGGGCTCTCGGGGGCTAGTATTGCACCTGGTAACGAGAACACGGGGATTGCGATTTGCAGCAGGACGGGGGTTTTCCAACTCCAGTCTGTGCTGTAGTGTCGTGTTGCTGGATAATGCCATTCTTAGCCCTGGGGACTTTAAAATCAGACTTGGGAGTGTCATACCGAAGGTGACCCACGCCGCAATCAAGCTTCCGATATACCACCCGCACATGTACAAGGCCGTGGCAATTGCTCGGTGGGAGGGATACGCAGTTTCAGCGATCAAGAGCGGAGTAGAGTTGCCATAAAGCTGACCAGCGAAACCGATCAGTATTCTTCCAGCAATGAAGGCAGCGGGGTTCGGCGCCACCGTCTGCAAGATCACGCTGACAACCAGGAAGACATATCCTAGATAGATGCCGGATTTCCTACCCCATTTCTGAGACACCCATGCAGAAGGCCAGGCCATGATAACACCACCTAACGACGTACAGGCGTTCATGAATCCCAGCCAGGCTCCAGTTGGGTGCCCCATGAAATCCTGCCAGAGTGGTAGAGCCTGGAGACCGTTCATCAATGCTCCGTCGTAGCCATTCGAGGAGGAAAAGAGAATGAAGCTGAAGATGTAGAAGTTCAACTTCAGCAGATGGGGCTTCTTCCACCATGCCTTGCCATCTTGCGGCAGGACATTGGATACATTGCCAACGGGTGATACCACGTCCGGCTCGCCATTCTGTTGTAGGTTTGGAGTCATTGGTATTGTCATGATTGTAGTCGACACAGAAATGCGAGAGACGCGGGTGAGGAAAGAAGTAGTAACAAACCGGCATACCTTGCGGGGAAATGGCACTTTAAATCGAATTGGCAAGGTCGAATGGGATAGACAAAAGTTACAGTCCGTGACAAGGGGCTCACGCCACGATCACTGCCAATGCTAGAGCTCTCTCTCAAACGACCGGTTGGTGCTTGGTGGCGTTTTACCCCGAATATCAGAGCGCGACCTGGGGTAATGGGCCGGGGAGAAGGAGTCTGGGCGATCCCCAACGTATACCCCGGGGTAATCATTGGCTAAACCCGCCCTCGCGGAGTTTCGGACGTAAACAAACTGGAGCCAAGTCCCGTCCAGCAATAGCGGGCGTAAGGGGCAGTGACGCATCCCACCGCTCGACCTATATCCACCAATCCCTACTGACTCGAGATTGCATCTCCACGGTAGTGGCCAGGCATACCGGAAACTCGGCCCTAGGCCCGACCAGCCATTGCGCCAACTGCATAGCGGCGGACTGGCACAGCGGACTGGTAGGAGGTGTCCGTCCAGACTTGTTATGAGAGAGGGTGAGTATCACCGCATAATGAAGACTCGCGTGGGACTAATGCAGTGCTTCAGATACCACGTCGAGGGTATTCTCTATTCATTCCTGGTCCAAGGTCTAAATCTCAGCATCAAAGAGAAGATCAGATTCAACATTCGATATGACTAGGTAGTAAAGGTCTATTTCCATGCCACAGTCACACCCCGCTCATGAGACTCCCTCGCCAGCTCAATAATCCTAAGCACATCCCTTGAATCACTGGCCTTGACGGCCAGCTCCGCTTTCCCGTTAATGGCGTTGGCAACATCCTCATAAACACCCATCCACCGTCCTCTAATTGTCGGATATCGCCCAACGTATCTCTGGGAGTCTTTATCGTAGCTCTGGATATCGCTATCAAACTCCTCATACGTAGTTAGAATGCCGCGAAGACTATCAGGCTCAGACCCGAATTCTGTATTGAGAGGCTTGAGACCCTCTGCGATTTGCTCCTCCTGTGGACATGTACTCCGTTGTTGATGCTTGATGTACGATCCCTTCTTACCCCGGATCCAGAACTTGAGTTGCTGCGCCATCGGCGAGACTACTGTTGTCTTTACTGTGACGAGCAGGTTCTTCTGTGCGCCGTCGTATTGGAGGACGATGGTGAACGAGTCCTCGACCTCGCTTTTGATGTCGCGATAGACGCGGTAGAAAGCTGTTATTGATGCAGGGCATCCGAAGAGTAGATATGCTTGATGGATGCTGTGAGTTCCTGCAAGAATATATTTGTCAGGATAGGTTAGGTATCTCTGGAAGCCCAATACGACCGTACCTAGACCAAAAGTCATCCCAGCTCCAGGGGTGTAGTCCTTGTCGGACATGTAGCGCAGCCATACAGGCCTGTCAAAGTCGTAGTGGATCTCCGCCTCAGTGATCTCGCCAAACGCCTTCTTCTTGACCAGTTCCTTGACTGTCTGGAAGTCGCCATCCTAGAACCACAGCCCCATTAGCAACTGACGGCAGCGGGGGGAGGGGGGTCAATGTGAATCTCACATAGCTTCTGTTCTGGAAACAGGTTACGATCAGTCCTTTCTGGTTCGCAATGGCAATGACTTTATCGGCTTCGGAGGAGGAGTTTGCGAACGGTTTGTCGACAATCACTAGGACCATATTAACACGAATCTCCAGAAACCGAAAGATAACATACCATGTTTTCCCGCTTTCAACGCCAGCTCCCCAAAATGAGCATGGGTATCGGCATGTGTTGCAACGACGACAAACGCTACCTCCTCGTCCGCGAAGAAATCCTCTGCTGTTCTGTAGTGTTTTATTCTTGGGAAATCAACAGTACAGTGTGAGCCCTTCTTCGCGGAGGCGGGGTCTGTAGGGGCCTCAGCCCGCTGAAATATAGCCACGACTTCGTAGTCCGGGATGGCTTGGAGGAACGGGAGATGGAAGCTTTTGGCGGCGTTGCCGTAGCCCACGATTCCGACTTTGATGGTGGCCATTGTATTTCAAGTCTAGTAAATGGTAGATAGTCAAGAGATGAGAGTCAAGAGACGAGTCTAATAATGAAGTCTGCTCTTTTTGATATCGACCCCGCCTCTGGATGCCAGTTTAGGGCTATCTTGCCATGACGCCTTTAGCCTTGTCGACCGACACTCCCCGAGCGCCTGCATGGAAATCCCTGTGGCGCTTTGCGGGTCTTTAGCGTCCGGGTAATCTTCGGCCTCTCTGATGCTTATCTTCGGCAGATCGTGGGATGCTAGGTCAGCGTACCTATCAGGCCCCGCATGCCAGGGGATAAATCCCAATAGCCGCCCAAATCTCGGCGGATTTCCATCACACTCCAACCCATACAACATCATGAGTTCTCAGCCTGGACTTCGTCGGCGAGACTGGACAGCAGGCCATGGACTGCGAAAGGTTCTTGATGCCACAACGAACGCGTCCGAGCCAAAGCCAATTGCTCATCCCCCAACCGATGTGAGCAATCTCACTTCATACAGACGAGCCCACCAAACTGACAAGCCTAGCCAGCAGCCATAAAAGAAACCTGCGACTCCTTCACATTCGCCTCGTTTACGGAAGAAGATGCCTGGGAACTCGGCCACCTCCTCTACGCGCGCCTCCTCCCATTTACACCAAAGGAGTCTTGCTTGATTTCAATAACGCTCGCCGGCACCGGCCAAGTCGTCTTCCAAGCCGTCTGCGGCCCGAATACAATGAAGGACAACGAGAACTGGGTAGCTCGGAAGCGCAATGTGGTGCTGCGGTGGTCGGGAAGTACGTGGTACTGGAACCGGGTATTTGACGGTGGAGATGAGGATAAGTTTCGCCAGCTTTTTAGTATGAGTATGGAGGAATCGACCCGGTATGCTATTCATGGTGGGGGCGTGCCGATTCGCGTGGAGGGCGTTGCTGGGATTGTTGCGGTCGTTTGTGTTTCTGGGTTGAAGCAGGAGGAGGATCATGGGGTTATTGTGGAGGTTATTAATGATAACTGGTGTTAGACTCGTGCCATAGATAAATGGTCCCTATGTCAGGTTATACATGTTGTCTTTATTGACTACTTCCCGGTTCTGATCCCCAAGCTGCACAAATAATGTGTTGACACGTGAGGTGATGGGTGCTGGTATTGATGTGTCGTCCACTTTGGTGGTCGCTTCGGGGACCGGGATTGGCAACAAGGATATCCTTGATATACTGAGGTATTTGAGATGAGGTAAACCCGAAGGGGAAGAGGCAGCACGGCGGATCGAAGGCAGAGAGGTAGATATTGACATAGACAAGTATTGGGGTATCGGCACGGGGAGTTCCGGATTTAAGAAAAGTGGGTAGACTCTAGCGGATGGTGAGCTTGGGTAGATAGACATAATACTGTCTGTTCCATGTTATTATCCGTTAGACAGATACTTCCATCTACTCTTGTCCTTCTCCTACAGAATTAACACTCAACTTCGGCACAAACATCAACTCTGGCCTTTTCTAGTGGTAATCGAAGATGACTGAACGAACAAAGGAAATCCGTACAATCCGATGGGGAATTCTAGGTATAACCCTTCAAGGCCATCGCTCTCACAAGTCTAATTATTCACCAGCCACCGGCTGGATTTCATCAATGTTCGTCGGTGACCTCCTCGCCGAGCGAGCAGACGCACCAGTAAACCACATCGTCACTGCTCTGGGAACATCCTCGCAGAACAAGGGCGTTGCCTTTGTCGAAAAGGTCTGGAAGGACAGCCCATCACCGCGTCCACGCATCTACGATAACTATGAATCCGTCTACGCGGACCCTAATGTTGACGTGGTCTATATCGGAACACCGCACTCGTTGCATAGACCGAACTGTCTCGCTGCTATAGCCGCGGGCAAGCATGTTCTCTGTGAGAAGCCGTTCGCAATTAACGAGTTGGAAGCGCAGGATATTGTTGATGCCGCGAAGAAGAAGGGTGTTTATATCATGGAGGGTCAGTCCCACCACCCAACAAAAGACATTCCGCTAACCTGTCAATACCGAGATGCAGCCGTGTGGACGCGTTTCTTCCCGCTGGTGAAATCCCTCCAAGACCACCTCCAGGTGCACAGGTCCATCGGCCAAGTACAGCGGTTTTTCATCGACTTTGCAACTAAGATGCCCCTCGCAGACCTCCCGGCGGACTCCCGTCTCAAGGACCCTTCCCTTGGAGCAGGAGCTCTCCTTGACATTGGCATCTATGCACTAATGTACGCCTCGCTAGTCATGGCGCCTGGAAACCTAGGGAATGACCATCCCACGCCGAAAGTCCTCTCCATGTTGAACGTCGCCGAGGGAATTGACGACAGAGACGTCATTATCCTCGATTATGCCGCCGACAAGGAAGCTGGTCTTGAAAGACGAACGGCAATCTGCACAACAACACTTAACTTCAAGGGCTCGGAGACCTTCGCGCGCGTTGAGGGCTCCGAGGGTACGATCACGATATCCGGGATCAGCCCAAGCTGTCCAGGGAAATTCACTATTGTGAAGACCGCGTCGAGCCCAGACAAGAAGCCAGCAGAGGAGCTCTTCGAGTTCAAAACTCCTCCCGGGACATTTGGGTTCATTTATGAGGCAGATGCTGTCGCGTTGGATATTGCAGCTGGGAGGACGGGTAGTGATGTTATGCCGCTAGATGAGACTTTGAGGATGATGAGGCTTATGGACGGGATTCGGAAGGAAAATGGCCTTATTTACACCCAGGACTCGATTTGAGGTGCTTGATGCAATTTGCTGTATCCCTGCTGCTGCCATACAGCCTCAGCAAATCAGTCAAGTACCCCCCTTATCCACTGCTCCAAACCCTCCAACGTTCAAAGTAATTAAATTAGCCTCAGCCCGTTCTCAACTGAAATCCTAAGCCGGATTTCACAAAATAGCTTTAGACATACCTGAAAACATCCTAATACACTAGATTCGCAGGATTTGCAATTACTCGGGTTGGCCAGAGTAAGTTTGTATAAGATACAAGACGTTTTTCTGTCTACACAGGAGCATCTTACCTCACTCAAAACGACCAATCGATCCCCAAACCCATGGTTACACGCTAGAGAGACAGAATTGGCTGGAGGCTGATACCTGGCATATTCAGAAAATCAATAACAACACAAACACGATGGGTTACCTTGATAAAATCGGTGTTGATCCCAATGGCAACAGAATATGCATATCTGATGCCGAGAACAAATATGACCGGTTTCCAGAAGACACAAAGCTACGCCTACGTGATCTTATGATGGGCATAGGGACAACGCAACATGGCAAAACCTCCGGCGATCTGCGGAGTATCCTTGTTCAAAATACTGTGGATGAGGATATACAGAAAGGTCGGGAGGAGGTATACACCATCATGGAGGAGTCCGACAAATCTAAAACAATAACCATCAGAGCTGATAGTTCTAAGAAGGAAAAGTACGCACATCGTATACTCACACATCAGTTTGCTTTTGGCCATGGGTGCGTCACATGCTGGAGTACAAGGGTCTCAAGGGTAAGAAAATCAAAGAGTTTGTGTTGGCGCGACTACCACATAAGAGCCTGCAGTTTGATATTATGATAGACTAGATCATCTAGTTATCTTCCAGGTACAAAGAAGAGGGCAGTTCCATATGGACTAAATCAGAGGAGCGTCGAAGGAATGTTGCAGTGTAATAAGCCCTAGCTATAAAGGAAAAGTCTAGCTTAATAATATCTGATTACGTCATACCTGCAAAAGGTTTCTCGACCTTGGGTTCCTCATAAGGCAGGCAACACCCGTCATGATGTTATATAGGTGGTCATTTTTGGCTTCATTTTCAGGGGTCCTCGCATTCTGTGCGTAAAATCTGAGCTTGGTATTTTTCGATACGTACAGTACGCTGCCGATACCCGAGTTACAGGTACCAGCGTAACTTCCCCTCTATAACTCGTGTCAGACTGTATACTTAAATCTCACTCTCCCTCACACACTCTCTCTCTCTCTTCCTCAAATAATAACACACCCTGTCGTATACTTTGCTAATCAAAATGACCGAAAAAACCTTCCGCGAATACACCACCGACCAGGGCAAAGAATACGCCCAGAGCCGACTAGACTACCACCCCAAGCTCTACGACACCGTCATCAACCACCACAAATCCACCGGCGGGCAGCTCAACGCCCTGCTCGACGTCGGCTGCGGCCCTGGCAACGTCGCCGCAGCTCTCAGCAAGCATTTCACGCAAACAACCGGCCTCGATCCATCCGAGGGCATGATCAAGACCGCGCGAGCCATCTCTAGCAACAATGGCGCAATCCGCTTCGAGGTCTCCACAGCCGAAGATCTAGGCAGCAGCAGCAGCGGACTTTCCCCGCCCATTGCCGACGCCTCAATCGACCTGCTCACAGCCGCAACAGCCGCGCACTGGTTCGACATGCCCTCCTTCTGGCGCGCCGCAGCCCGAGTCGTAAAGCCCGGCGGGTCTGTCGCGATCTGGGGCAGTGGGAATCTGCGCGTTGACGCTGGCACGCCGAATGGGGAGGCGATCCAGGCGCGCATTGACGCGTTCGAGGAAGAATTGTCGCCGTATTTCCTGCCTGGGAATTGGCTTACGAGGGGACTGTATAGGGATTTGGGGTTGCCGTGGAGTGTGGAGCCTGCGGTGGAGGGGTTTGAGGAGGGGGCGTTTTGGAGGAAGGATTACGAGAATACGGAGGAGTTTTTGGCTGTGGGGGCGCCGAAGGTGGATCTTGTGGCGTTTGAGAGGATGTTGGGGACGATGAGTCCTGTTACGAGGTGGAGGGAGGATCATCCTGGGGCTGAGGGGACGGAGGAGGATATTGTGAGGAGGTTCAGGAGGGATATTGAGCGGCTGTTGAGGGAGAGTGGGGTGGAGGATGGCCAGGAGAGGCTGAAGGGGTCTGCGCAGGGGTTTTTGCTTGTTGTGAAGAGGAAATAGATTTGATATCAGGAGCAGTAGCTTCTAGAATACAGTTATTTTCACGAATGGCCCCCATTGAAATATGGGATCCTCGTCATCCCCTCTTTCCGTCCCTCGTATCGACGAAATAAGACGCCACTTATACGGAGTATCCAGTCGGAGTATGGACTGGTGAATGTTACAGGTCTCTGCTATTTGGTATGTTTAGTTCTATGTCCTTGAAATACCAAAGTTACCCTGAAAAGCATAGTATCAAGCTCCACGAACCAAAGCGACCGAATCGTCCATGGACACTCGGGACAGACAATCTTTACGCCAAACCGCAACAAGAACTGTATTCGGCACATTCTGTGAGTCGGTCCGACAGAACAATGTTTATAGACGGTAATCGGCCATGGCATATACCGATGCAAGGCGCCGGGTGGGTGTTGGCTCCCTGGTCTGGCCTTAGCCAGTCAAACCTGGAAGACCTGGCATTAAGCTAATCAGCTATCCTAGGCGTAATTATCGCATGCGTAGCTGCAGATCAGACTTATTATTTCTTGATCGCTTGCTGCGCAATGTTCCGTACGCTAGAAATGAACCCGGTTATGGCTTGTATATGGGCAGCCTGGTCGATTTCGGATATCTGCCGCAGAAAAACACGTTCCGTGGTATGTTCTGCTACGACAAGAAGGTGTGCATCATCCGCCGCGGTAGAAGCGTTTGGATCCGCCAGTAGATTGCAAAATAGTGTAAGGACCGCTGACATGGGGTAGAAGAGGAGAGACCTGGGGGGTTGATTTAGACAACAACAACAAGCGCATGATGCAAGGGATTCACTTACCAGAAGCTTCCCGTGCTTATAGAGTTTTCGGCATCCCTCAGGAAACATAGTAAAGAGCGACTCGCTTCAACAGACAGCGTTAGGCTGGATTTCAGGCCATCCATCATCCCTGGAGATGAGCAGGCGGAACGCCACGACTCGCACCGACTCCCTGCTAAGTGAACTATATTGATGCAAAAGTAGTAGTTCAAGTGTACGAGAACAAGATACATGGTCATTGTATTCGGATGCTTATGGGCATCCTTTCCGTAGGAAAGCGTTGGTCTCAGCTCGGACGGTATTGAAAGCCGCCACCGTTCAATTTCATCGTCCAATTCTCGGATTAGGCGGATGATTTCGGCATCGCTCTTTTGCATCCCCTGGTACGAATAAAGCGCGGTGAATATCCGGGATTTGATCAAACTCAGGTGTAGTTCGATGGGGAATAATGGACCCTCGACAGCGTTCAGTGGCGCAAAATAGGTCATTCGCGAGAAAAGATCTTTAGTATAGTCAACTGGCAGCTGGAGGTTGCAGTCTTCATCCCGCAGGCAGTGGCTCTGTCCTGTACGTAACGAAATATCTTTGTCCAGGGCATAGCAGATCCAGAAGAGGTTACGGAGATGCTTCCTAATTCGTATATCATCTGAATCACTGCTGGGAATGCCGACCTCTTGGGCGGGGTCTCCCATAGTATGGACGCCCACGGCAATGATAGAACGTGAAGAGATGGAAGCATAGTGGGTGGCATTCTGCAGTTCACCTGTCATGACACCTAGCACGGCCTATAATGTTAGACCACATTAGTAAATTGGCTTTCACTCTAGCCTTACTTTAGCTCCTACAGAAACAATGGCACATACCAGAATGACGGTGGCCTGTAAGGCATCTAAATTAAACCCTTCGCATATGATAGACGGTAATAGTCGTTGGGTTTCGAGAATGTAATCATCTCTCGGGACGTTTGGGGGCGTTGGAGCAGTGCATTGGGCTCTAGGATAATCCACTCCTGAGACGAGACCAAGGAGGGCAAATATACATGCCCTCGAGCTGTGGTGAGCACCACTCTCGGAGGCCAGATACGCAGTGTCTATTGTCTGGGAAAATAGCGACGAATCAATCACGGGGAATAGTGCATGTATCGCGGACGACCAGTAGGCATCCAAGTAGCGGCTCAGGACTGGTCTCGGTGGAAGCTCAAGGCGTCTCGTTGAGGTCCGACGAGCACCGATGGCTAGGTTGTGAGATGGCTTTGCCTTTTCCCATGGTGCATAGTGGGCGGTTGGGAAAGGCACCGTAGTTCCTGTTCTGGACTGGATCCATTGGATACCCTCGGGCACCAACGTTGGTGTTGATCCCCGGTCGGGGCTTATATTGCCAATCTTCCATCCTGCAAAATGGATAATCCTAGGAGATGGTAGCAGCTGTATCGGGCCAAGGAACTGGCTCGGGCTAGCGGACTGACGAGCTGTATCCGCCTGTTTCTCCGCTGGTGGTAGGTCGTCTGGTGGACATAGTCAGAGAGAATATCATTCTAACCGTGACAAAAGCTTACCCCCCAATCTAGACTCCGCGCGGAGCTGGTCAATGTGACGAATGCGATCGATCAAGTTTCGCCTTTTCCCAGCAGAGCTTTAGGATGCTGTTAGCAACAATGCATGAAATGCAAAGATGATAGTGATACGTACGCCTTCTTGCGGACAGTCCCATCAGAACGATGACGGTCGTACGTGCAATCCACTTGGCGATGATAACACCAGTTACACCGGGGTTTAGTGCTATCGCATTTAATCTAGTGGCTGGGTCAGCGTTCAATTGGTGTCCATTGAAGCATGCAGCAGGCCTACCTTGCGGTGGAAGCACGCGTCACAGGCGGTCGATCGCCGCGAGCCTGGTTCGCGCCCAGGGACTGGAGATTGCATGGTAATCTAGCAGTGACATTTCATTTGACAAATACCGCAACATTTAAACTCAGATCGATCAATCAATGGATCACTGGATCCTCGGCCGTGGAGTGTAGCTTGAACAGAACTCGTGGCTTCAATTAACGCGCCGATTACCTAATCACCTCCAATCCTCCCAACACAGGGGGGTTTTAAATAAGTAGTGAGTGATGCAAACGTTTATTCTATGCTCAGCGTCTATTTATTCAAAGGCAACTTGTCGCATACAGAAATTGTTGGTTGTAGATGGAAAACCGTGAGGTTGTGGGTGGTGGACATGCAGCGGATATATATATCCCCTACTAAATCTAATCAATGAACAGGAATTCCTCGTCACGTAACGAGCAAGATATATAGATGTAATTAAAATTACACTTTACTGATATAATCGAAGCCTCCATCAAATTGATTCAATTACCCAGCTGCACCTTTGCTGATACCTGGGCAAGCAGAAGAGACCGTAAGGCGACTAAAACAGGTAAGGCGACTAAAACGGAGTTGAAGACAAAATCTACGTTCTTACGGATACTTTCTGGAGTATAAGTTATCGGCAACGGTACGGCCATTCCCAGATACTTGGGTGGCAGCTGGTAATTTGTAGTCAGACTCGTTCCAGAAGGGTTGGCCGTACTGTACGGTGCAGGGCCGGGCTCAAAGAAACCTATACGGAAACATAATCAGCTGCAGGCGGGTACTCTGTAGTTGTTCAAATTGCAGTCGGATTGTAAGACATTAGGATCAGACTACCCACGATCCTCAATTACACCATCTTCAGAGCCTGCGAGAGTGCCATCTTCTCTGGCTTGACGCGATCACGGACGGATCGAGTTTTGCACGAGTTTCCTGCATTGATGGCCATTGGCCATATTTTAGGCTCACGACTTGTTCGTCTCATAGGTTATTTTGCATCCATCGGGTTGTCGAGGCAAAGTCATGAGCTGACCTTGATTGTACGTCGTAGGTCCATAGGGACTGCTGGCGGCCTGCCCCATCTTGTGCTAAGACGACAAGGAAGTTGGCATCGGAGACCTCCTAGAAAGTATACATACTTTCTGGGCCTTTCAGTATACAACAAGCTGATCGTAACGGTGGTCGCCACATGGGATAGCGCTTGTCGCCGGCGACCGCGAAGATGATATTTGGTGCTGCGCGCACCTCTCCGGCGTGAGATCTCATTTGTATCGTGCTACTCCAGAGTATATCGCAAATAACAAATAAGTCAGATACGGTAGGATGGGATTAATGCAAGGGATGGACGACCCCCACAGGATCCGGGGAACTGGAGGGTGTGCGATCGGTCATATCCATTCGCTGTTTCAGCTTTGATTGATCCGTATCTGTAGTTGTAAGTTCGCGCTAACAATGAATCTGGCTTGGCTCGTGAGATATAACAGAGTGCTGATAAGGCTGGATTTGGAAACTGGGAATTGTGCGCCGGCATTCGCCGCTAGCACGGTCCTGCGATCGGCGGTTGAAGTGACCTTCCCCTCATTTCTGAAAGTATCTGACGTAGAGAGTGTAGGAAGGTGATGTTTGTGGCGAAAGTACTCACGACCTCGGCCGAGCATCTGGGGTCGTGCACCGGCGGCGGAAGAGTCGGATCGCACAGAAACGGTGGGAATTCAAGAACAACGCGTGGAATGCAGTTGTGTAACACAAGGGGTGTCCGACTAAGTCGGTGAGAGACCCGAAGCCGCGACAAAAGGCACAATTTGCCAGGCGTAAGACGATTTGTCGAGCTGATAAGCACGACTGATAGCGGACATCGAGGTTTCGAATATTCCAACAGTGGCCGGGGAGGTCCGCTGCATGGTAAAGTCTGACATCTGACTCGCAGGAACAAGACTTCGTTCCGTGGGTTAGCTCGGCAAGTGCTACCCTGATAGCCTATCGCAGACGGTCCCACTGAGGGTCCGAAAGATAACGGGAATGAAGTTTTTTACGCCTCCAGGAATAAAATAAAATCTCCTACGCGCCGGTCGTGTGAGCTTCTTGTCAGTCGCTTCGTGCAGGCACCGTGTCCTCGTTTCGCCGCAAATCTGCGAACAGCCCTTCTGCAGTGATCTCTTTTGCATATCCTGTCTATTTTCCAGATATCATGGGTGTCGCCGAGTGGACTAGCCGCACCAATTCGGCCGTGGCTCGCAGCCCGGTCGGGAAGTGGTTTCGCCTGGAGGGGTCCGGCCATGTATGTCTCTGAGCGCGCGTTGAGCTTGCCTTGCTTTAGACAGGCATGCTTGTGTTTCTCCCATGTGGGAAGGAATGGTCTTTGCTCACTAATCTCGCCATATCAGCCCCGCGAGCGAAAAGGCGCGTATTTCTTCACGGAACTGCGTGCGGGCCTTGCAACATTCTTTGCAATGGCATACATCATTTCGGTCAATGCAAATATCACGAGGTATGCAGTAGCGGTGATCCCATAGGTGGTCGCAATGGGTTGAGCACGAGAGGGGCTAACAATATATGCTTCTAGTGATACGGGAGCGACGTGTGTGTGCCCAGCCGAAGATCTCGAAACCCGCTGCAACAACAACACCGAGTATCTTCTCTGCAAACAAGAAGTCAACCGTGACATCGTGACCGCAACCGCAGCTATCGCTGCCATCGCCAGTTTCTTCCTTGGTCTTCTTGCCAACCTACCGGTAGCCCTTGCCCCCGGCATGGGTCTCAATGCATACTTTGCGTATACCGTCGTGGGACACCATGGAAGCGGCTTGATTCCGTACAGCCTCGCAGTGACTGCAGTGTTCGTCGAAGGCTGGATCTTCCTCGGGTTGACTATGTTGGGTATTCGTCAGTGGCTTGCCCGTGCTATTCCGGCATCCATCAAGCTGGCAACTGGTGCTGGTATCGGATTGTATCTGACCCTAATCGGCCTGAGTTATAGTGCTGGGCTTGGTGTCGTCCAAGGTGGCCAGGACAGTCCAATTCAGTTGGCGGGTTGTTCGTCTGATGATTTTGGCTCAGACGGGTTATGTCCATCACATGCTAAGATGAGAAACCCGACGATGTGGATTGGCATCTTTTGCGGCGGTATCTTCACGGTTTTCTTGATGATGTACCGAGTTAAGGGTGCAGTCATTGCTGGTATTCTTTTGGTCTCTATCATCTCCTGGCCGCGCACAACGCCAGTCACCTACTTCCCCCACACCCTGGAAGGAGACAGCATGTTTGACTTCTTCAAGAAGGTGGTTACCTTCCATCCGATCCAGCACACGTTAGTGGCCCAGGATTGGAACATCTCGAGCAACGGGGGCCAGTTTGGCCTTGCCTTGATCACATTCCTATACGTTGACATCCTCGACGCAACGGGTACCTTGTATTCGATGGCGAAGTTTGCTGGAGCGATGGATGAGCGCACTCAGGATTTCGAAGGCAGTGCCATGGCTTATGTAGGTTCTCCGCTAACAGCCGTGTCATTGGAATAGCACTAACGCATATTTTAGACGGTTGACGCAATTTGCATCTCGATCGGGTCTCTATTTGGCTCCCCGCCAGTGACGGCATTCGTCGAGAGTGGTGCTGGTATCTCGGAAGGTGGTAAAACTGGATTGACGTCGTGCATGACGGGGATCTGCTTCTTCATCGCTGTTTTCTTTGCACCGATCTTCGCGTCGATCCCGCCGTGGGCCACTGGCAGCACTCTAGTCATTGTTGGCTCAATGATGATGCACGCGACACTCGAGATCAACTGGCGGTATCTGGGAGACGCGATTCCCGCGTTCCTCACGATCGCGGTTATGCCCTTCACTTACAGTATCGCGGACGGCCTCATTGCCGGTATCATCAGCTATATCCTGATCAACGGCGGTGTCTGGGTTATCGCTAAGTGCACAAGAGGGCGGATTGTTCCACCGAACCGCGAGGACGACCATGAGGCGTGGACCTGGAAGATTCCTGGAGGGTTCTTCCCGCCATGGCTTATTCGTGCAGCTCACGGAAAGAAGGACTTCTGGCGAGCAGATGACGAGGCTAGCCAGTTGGACCTTGGCGTTATGCCGCCGAATGGGTCAATGTCATCAGGGTCGCCGGAGCAAGTCGCGGAGAAGGCAGTTGGGAAGTATTAAGATTAATATAGAATTCCGTCACGTTTCAGAATGTGACCGAAGCATGTACAGAGTAATTATTGAGCGAGATTTGCAATTTTTTTTTATTCCAATTAGTCGTACGAATTTCAAGCAGCAGCCCTTGGGGGCGCAGTGTTTATCAATGATCAGATCTTCCAGACTCGGTGGAATGCGAAGAGTGCAGATCGACGACTATTGACGGTGCTGGCAGTGCTATTGGCGCGGAGTAAACGGGGCAATGAATCAGAATTCGACGAAGGATAAATAAGGCCCGTGAGTGAGCCTGTGATAGACGGATGGAAGGAAGAAGATGGTGGGAGAGAAATAGAATGGAAATCAGTTCCGGCGGGCAGACCAATCGCAGCCTCGCAGCCTCAGGCACGACGGCAATCAGGAGAACTGGAGCCAAATTTCTCACTGCGATCGCAAGGAAAAGACACGTCAGTTCCCCCTTGACTCACGACAAGCTGAGTGTACTGGGCCCGTCGCAAGTACATCCTGACAGCCAGACACGTCTGTCGATTGGTCACATCCAGCAGCGTGATCGGTCGCATTCAGCTTTGAGTTGGGCTCCGGGCATTCTTCTGGAATACAGGCCCTCGGGATCTCGCAAGGGTTGCTTTTGCCTTCGCGCCGAATCTCCGGTTTATTGTATCGCCCACTCGCCCTCTTCTGCCCAAGGATGGAGTGAACCAGAATGACCGCCAGCTCCAAGTCCCGTCGCCTGCCCTCCGCGGCCCCCGACTCCGCCGCAAGTGACGCACAGAAACGCAGAAAGAACGTTGGCACCGCATGTTCCGCTTGCAAAGCTCGCAAGCTCAAGGTACATGAGCTCCGACTTTCCGTCGGGTTGCTTAGGCTTTGAAGTAATGCGCTAATATTGTGTTGTCGATAGTGTACCGGAGCGCCTCCCTGCGCTAACTGCCTTAAAAGCGGCATCGAATGTACCCTCGACGAAACCGCCGATAGACGCCGACGGGGAGTCTTGAAACGCAAGATTGATAAGTTGGAGGACCAGGAGGATTTGCTGGGTCGCCTGCTCGAGTTTTTCCGGGAAGGCAATAATCGTTGCACGATTCCCCTTTTGAACCTCATCCGCAGCCATGCCTCACCATCCGAGATCCGTTTCTATATCGAACACCAATTGCCACGATCGAAACGTACGCAGACTCCGGAGTTATTGGAAGTGTGCAGGGAAATCGAACAGCGCCAGTCTTCCGAGCCGCTGCGCAAGCGTCGCATCCTTGATACTGCTCCTAATGGATCCCACGATACCCCACGATTGTCCGTCCCCGCGCAGCCTTGGACCTCAATCGTCGCCGACGATGACCTCGTGTCCCGATTGATATTTTTATGGTTTACCTGGGTTCACCCGTTTTGCAACTTCATTGACCGCGATCTCTTCACCCAGGACATGAAGTCTGGATCGCTGTCAGCATCATACTGCTCCCCGTTCTTGGTGAACATGATACTTTCCGACGCATGTGTACGTTATATTGAATGATTATGTTTTTTGGTTTGGGAACTCACGGTCTTGGTAGGCTTACTCGGAGTACTCTGCGTCCGGGCTCCCAGACGACCTAACCGCCAAACGCATCGAGTTTTACGAGGAGGCCAAACGACTACTTGATAAGGAAGAGGGCCGCATCAGCTTGCCGACGGTCCAGGGCTTAGGAGTATTATGGATGTGGTAAGAGATATTTCCCAGGTCAACACCTCGTAAGCTGATCGTTCTAGCGCATCTATAACCGGCCGTGACCGGCAGGCGTGGATTAAGGGTGCGCAGCTTGCATATTCACTCCGCGAGCTATCCCAAGTGTCCTGTAATCTCCCACCAGAGGCCGACCGGGATGCAACCGCCCTGCCCACGATTGTTAACAACACTAACTGGGGATTGTTCAACCTCGCCATGTAAGTTCAGACCCTTTCGTACTATTACGGTTAGGCACAGACTAATTCGTCAGGGTTCACGCTCTATTTGCGAGGAAACGCCCTATCGTTGGACCACCCGCCCATTCTCCCTCTGCCAGCAACCAATGCGACCACGATATGTGGTATTCATATCCAAACAAATCAGCTGGTGTGGAGTCACACACATCCTGCCTATTCACGGCGGTATGTAATTTAAGCCGAATCGCCTATAAGCTCGGAAGATTTCTGTTCTCCCAAAACAAACCATCTTCGGAGCGTCTCGATATAACAAATGGGGAACTTGACGCACTACGGGATTTAAACGAGTGGGCTGACCGACTACCGGAGTGCCTAAAAGAAAGCATTGCCGATCTCCCTCATGTTCTCTCTTTGCAGTAAGTCATTTTATTCTGATGGGGCCAGAACAATTCGCTAACTCCGCTAGCATGTACAACCACGCTATCTTGACTGTAGTCTACGGATTTCTAAGAGCTCGTCCCTTATACCTGCCGAATCCATCAGCTTTGAGCCCCACTGTCCGTGACGCACTCATGGCTCCTGCACGTGCCTGGGCCACAAGTCTTTCGTCGGCTCGCAATATTGCCCATTTGACGCTTGTCCATCGCGCATATTGGGGATCCGATCGCATGCCGGGGGCCACCGTGCACTGTATTATGGCTGCCCTGTTTGCTCTACTTGACAACGTGGATGACCCGGCTAACCGTGATGCATTCATTTCACTCACGGCGGCGGCCGCCGCGTTTTCGCGTCAGTGGGAAAGTCCTAACACCCTGCTGCGCAATATCCAGAACATTGCACGGCAGCGGGACGTCACCCTCCCTCCGGAAACATGCGCTTTCTTCTTGGATCCAGACCAGCCTTCGGGGAACAGCACTCCCATCAAAGCCGAAACCCCCTGAGGGTACAGCCATTTCATGATACCCATGCGGCCATCGTTATGATTTCAGCAGCATATTGGAGTTTCGTTTGGTATCCGGTCTACGTACATGAATATACGGCCCTGGATTGTAACTTATTGATTGCATAGCGTCATTACGTTTTCATTACTCATATATAGTCATCAATATCCATTCACATCCTTTCCCTTTGAACCCCTGTTATATATCCTCCACGCCACTCACACCGTCTCTTTCCGCTGAATCTCGTTCAACCTCGTGGCTGTAAGTATACGCTGTCGCAAGCTGAAATTTTCCATTTTAATGTCGGCCGTCGCATCGTGATCGTCCGACTTGGTGCTTTCCGCCCTCTTTTGGCGCATCTTCTGCGCCCAGCCAACATACGTATCCCACCAGTGCCAAACTCCCCAAATCCCCAGAGTCAGCAGTGTCAGGGGGATCGTAACAGCCCAGTACATCCAGAACTCATCGGCCGTGAGCCAAGTATTACCGGGGTCGGCCTGGAAGCTGAAGAAGTTGGTTCCGAACAGGCCCTGTGTTATATTGTCAGCACTTGAGCAGATATCCGCACGTGATGAGCACACTTACAGACACAAACGTCCCAGGCAGATACACCATACTCACAAACGCGACCGTCGTCATCATGTTGCTGTCGGATCGCGCGTCTCGTCCGAAGTCTTGCGATACCAGGTTGAATGCCTGTCTGTGTTAGCCGATTCTCAAGTCTGCCTCTGAGGCGGAGCTAGTGTACGCACCAGGTTGATCTCGTTCTGGTGCCTATCGTTCAGAGACTTCGATCGCGTCTTGAGTGAGTGTGCCCTCTTTTCCTCGTGCATGATCCGTCGACGTGCATCCAACCAGGTCCCGATGTTGGCGCGGATGTTGCCTTCGTCTTCGTGCCGCCAGTGGATCAGTTCCTTGGCCATCACTTGCAGTGTATGCTCGGCGACTTCGATCGTTTCCTGGTAGTGGAAGAGGTGGCGTGCGATGTCGTGCAGAAGGGGGAACATCTTCCTTTCATGCTCTTTTTCGGCCTTGGTTTTCTTCCTTTTCTCTTTCTTCTCTTTTGATCGTGCCTATATTACCTCGCAGAAGGACTCAGTCAGCAATCCATGAACAAATGAACGAATGGATGGTTTTGGACATACCTTTTCGTGGTTCCGCACCAGGTCTCTCAACAACCAAAACGCATCGTTATACTGTTCGAGGATTATCCGGGCGAACGCAGCGTGCAAGGAGAACGGATTACACCTGCGCTCGGCCGCCGTCGGGAGTTTATTCATGAAGACGTCCTGTTGGTCTGGTTTGAAACCAAAGATGTGGATAATTTGCCTGCCGGTTTCTGCATTCCACTGGACGTGGATGGTTGGCTGTTTCCAGCTATAGTCTGCGGCTGTTTTGACTTCTTTCACTTTGAAACATGACCAAGATACTAATGCAATGTTAGATACGACGAACACGACGGGTAAAGAAACAGACGTGCGCGAACCTTCTGGCCATACTCGGGATTGTGAGCATCCATAATGGCAGTCGAACGACCCGTTGATATCGGCGTCTAGCACTGGCCGGAATTCTTCTTGGAATCGGAGCTTGAAGGATTTGTCCTGGTCATCGATGTCGCTCCTTACGAAGCTATTCGATCAATGTTAGCGCGGCAATTTTGATGGGTAGGTGGACAGCCGTACATGATGAAGTTGGCGCTTTTCTCTTTCTATGCGGCGGAAAAAGGTCAGCATTTTCAATCATGTCCGTCGTGCAGAGGTCGATAGTATGTACCTCCACGATACTCGTTTCACTCCCACAATTCGTCCACGCGTCGATGTCGCCTACTTGCCAGTTAACCGATAGCTCAAAATGCGGATGCGAACGTCGAGGCCGGACCAACGTCCTGGTATATCTGAACCCAAGGCGGGGTCCTTTCTACAGCGCGATCCATTGCGGCGACGCTATATTGGCAACGTGGGCTTGAATGGCGTTGTCCACGAGGCAGATATCTTTAAAAAAAATTCGCGCGACGACAATGGGCTTGTGCCTGTTAGGTATAACAACAGTCCACACCGCTGCCCCAGGAGAGCCGAAAGCTGTCCAACGTCGGACGTCAGAACGAGGCTGGGCGCGATCTCGCTTTTTGGCCCTTGCGAGCTGGAGCCGCAGCAGCTGGGCGCTAACATGGTGCGGTCTGCGACGCTTGGGTGGATTGATTGGCGGAGAACGGCGAGGCAGATCGCCCCGTTGCACGAGAGCCACAGCTTGTCCGCCATTCTGCGGGTTGGGGAACAAGCTGCCGATCGGTCAGAAAAACAAATTATTGATTGGCTTGGAGGTGCCCGTTTAGTGAGCGGGTGGACAGATGCGCGGCTTTGCGACTTTGGACAGCGAAGGTGAGTCTGGGACTGGAAATGGCTCGGACCGTGATGGGCGGGATCGCGAGGCTGTACAGCTGCCGATCGCCATTCGCCTACGAAGGAGACCTCACCAGGCATAATTCTGGGCACGGCTGCCTATTGAAAGTCGGAGTAGCAATTTACTCGATGAACATCGTGGCTGTGCTGGGTAACGACGGTGGGAGGCAACATGCTACGTAGCCAAAGGACTTAAGGGTAATCCATCGTAGAATGATGAAAGAGCCGTCAAAAATACTGGTTCAAAGGTTCTGGATGATTTGCGCTGTGGCGTGCTAACTATATTTGACAAGCTTTCCTGTTATTCGATAATCCGACTTTATAAAAAATTATTCTTTCGTAAAATCTTTTCCTTGATCTTCTCATCCTTTACGGCTACTAGGATATCTTACAACAGTCTATTCATCGTTATCAATCGCGCGAGCATGAACTCAAGAGACGTAATAAGATGCGTTCTTGGTTAGCACCGCCAACTTTACAAGGATTCTGGAACAAGATGATAAAAGAAAATGGATGAATCTGCATTTCCGCCTTGGATTGCCTGTGGTGGATGTATCTCAATCTGTTTATAAACTTTGAAGCCCTAAGTGCCAAGGTCCCGGAGACCCTCGCCCCCCATGATGGCTTCAATTACAGTCATTCATATGACTCAAAGATCCTTGCTCTCGTTGGTTCACTAATCTCGCTTGACAGCTTTTTGGAATACAAAGCCCCGTTCCACCAATGGCGGAGAGTCGGATGGGGAACCTGAGTGTGCACGGCGCTTAGAGCCGCACTATGGACTTGGTCCCCAACTGAGGCTAACCGCTAACATCACAAGCTCGCAGGCTAGCAGAGTCGACAACACGCTACCGATGAGCGTTGGGGGATCGAGGCTTGCAATAGGCTAGGTTTCGTTGCAATACCGACTCGTGCAATCGAGGCCCATTTGCCTCTGCCCCGTCGTTCGCTACCGGTGGGGATAAATACCATGGAACCCCAGGGCCCTGTTCGTCCCAGCAGAAAATAATTGCAACTCTCTTTTCTTAAATCCTGATAAAAACCCGTTCCAACGTCCAGACAATGCGCGCTGTACTTCTGACCCTGGCCTTCACGGCCCTCGCTGCTGCCGCCGACGACGCCACGACAACTGTGGGCTACTTCGGCGGTGGAGAATGGGAGAACACCGACGATGATGACTCTCTCCCTTTGATCCCTTCCTACACATCCATCGCCGCCTCCGTCGTTGATGTCAACGCCGTGGAAACCGTCCTCGCCATCTCCTGCCTCGAGGGCGCCGCCACGAAGTCCTGCTCCATCAATGACCCCTGGACCATGACCCAGGGCATCTCATCTTTCAGCTGGTACGCCGAGTACACGGCCTTCGACTGGGAGCCGCCTGTCACGGCGACGCTCGACTACAACTGCGCCTACCAGAACTACACGCTCAGCGCGACCTGCACGTACAGCATGAGCTACTCGGGCTCTGCGGACGGCGCGGAGACTTCCACCAGCTACAGCACCGAGACTTCGTGGGAGAGTGTGCCGACGTATGCTGCGCTTGAGGTTACCGGAGGCGTGGAGAAGTTTAATGAGCCTGAAGCGACTGAGACACCGGAGGGAGGGGCTGGGTTTGCTGGGCCTCTGCAGGCGATGGTGACGGCTGCACCGGTTCTGGCGGCTGGTCTTCTTGGTATGCTTTGAGAGAAGAATTTATTCTGTTTATAATGTCCTAGTGCCGTGTTCTGTATGTAGTGAGATATTATTTAACTCGCGGGATTCTGTGCCTTCCAAGTGCCTTTTAATACCCTTCGGCCGATGCTTAATTAAATCGTGCTGAAATTACGGACATGCCCTGCTCGAAGGAATATATAGGATGTGAGCACCATAACATGCTGAACCGAGTGTATCTAATTGAATGACTTAAAGCCGAGGACAATATCGATGATCTAACCCTTCCACGGCCGACATCTGGACCATGTACGGGGCATCTTCTGAAAGATCTAGTAGTATGGAAGAGAGTACCTGATGCACTACACGGTCGTCGGACGATGCTACGGTGCTTCATCGCTCAGTAACTAGGCGTCGACCATAGGGTGCTGATTGTCGACGGGTTTGCTGCCACTGACGAACGATCTACAGTAGGGTTATTGCCAAGTTGCCACCCAAAATCCATGTACTAGATCCTCATACATCACTGGGACAGGCCTTACAATACAGAGGGAACGCGTTCAGTGGATATGTCCTCATCTCAGTTTTATAAAAGTATAACCGAGGTTCAGGGGGTTCATCCTCGGGGACGATATTTTTGCTATAAGGCACCCCGCTCTTAAAGACGAAAATGAACGAAGGGAATTAACAACTACCTTCATCATGGTATCCTCTGTATTCCATGTAACTGAACACTCTGTCAATGCGCAACATATCCGAGAGCATCCCGCGGCGACAGCGGGAAGACAGGAAGATGTTCTCCAGTTGGCCGTGAAACAATACGTGCCTCGCAGTAACCCCAGCCCTAAACCGGGGGATCTGAGTATCATCGGTGCCCATGCGAATGGGTTCCCGAAGGAGCTATACGAGCCCCTCTGGGAGGAAATAAGCCATCGCTTGAATGCGAAAGGAATTGCGATCCGCGGAATTTGGATCGCTGATGTCGCCCATCAAGGCCAGAGCGGCGTAGTAAATGAAACCAAGCTCGGGAATGACCGTGAGAACAGGCATCTATCTATCGCGATGAAATCGGGCACTGATATATACTCTTTTAGCGTCGGCTTTGGATCACGCTCGCGATCTCTTGTTGATGATTAACGAGTTTCGTGAACAGCTGCCCAGACCTATTGTCGGGATTGGACACAGCGTGGGAGCAGTTCAGCTGTATTTCCACATTCCCTATATTCAACATTATTCCTATCTAATACTGTCTACAGAATTGCCCTGTCTATGCTGCATCCCCGGCTCCTCCAGTCCCTAGGCCTCATTGAGCCCCCAATGGCACCCATCGCCATCAGCCAGGGCGCCCTGGCCACGATCAAAGCGTCCACGTTCCGGAGAGATCTATGGCCATCTCGTGAAGCAGCCAGGGCGGCCATGATGCAGAACCCCTTTTACCGCCGTTGGGATCCTCGGGTTTTCGACCGGTGGATCAAACACGGGCTGCGCGATACTCCTACTCCTCTCCATACCCAGCCTGGGGCAGTGACGCTGACGACTACAAAGTCCCAAGAGGTTCTTACATATCTGCGTCCTTTTTACGAGATACAGCGTGACAAACTCGCCTACCCCGATCTCGACCCGAGCAGACTAGCTCCGGATAGCGTCGGCTATAACCCCGGCGTGGATTTCGTGTGCCAGAGTCTACCGGCATTGCGGCCGACGGCGCTTTACATTATCGGCGGCGCGAGTCACTTGGGGACGTCGGAGCTGCAGGAGCTGAGATTGGAGCGCACAGGCACGGGGGTTGGGGGTAATGGGGGAGCCCGGACTGGAGGGGTTGGCCATGTCACTATTCCCAATGGCGGACATCTCCTGCCGATGGAGATGGTCGAGCTTACTGCGATGGCTGCTGTAGAGTGGTTAGGACAGCAGGTGCCGTCGATGTTACAGATGGATGAGCAGTTCGAGAAACGCTGGGACAGTCTCACCGGGGTGGAAAAGTCGACGCTGGATGGTCGGTGGTATAAGATGGCTCGCTCGATTGCAGCAAAGTCCAAAGCACCGAAACTGTAATTATCTTCTTGGTAGATTGAATTGCGAGACCTTTCACAGCTTTGTTTGTGCGGTCTTCTGCCTGAGTCTCTGCACCTTGCCCATGGCGTTCTTGGGAATCTCGTCCACGACATGCACGCCACCACGGAGCTTCTTGTATGGGTTAACGTGCTTTTCCACGAACGTGCCGATATCGTCCAGGAGACGCGACAGGTCAGCGATGACCCCATTTTCTAGAACGACAAACGCAGTGGGAAGCTCGTTGCCATCCTCCAGCTCGAGCGCCACGGCGGCGGCATCATTGACAGCCTTGTGCGATCTGACGACCTCTTCGATCTCGCGGGGTGATACTTGACACTTACTTTATTACAGCCAGTGACGAAGAGGTACCGCAAACATGAAGTTCACCTGGCGTGTTCCTAAAGTATACAACAGCAGGTCGATGTCGCTGCCCGGGACAATGAAACCCTAATTCCCAGGGAACGAAAACAGTTGATCGGCATTCCGGCTGCGTGCGAGCGTGAAGTATTTAAGAATCTAATAGATTACCTATTAGGGTTTAAATCCTGTGTTAGATCTAAAACCCAGTTTGGGTTGGGTCCGGGTTGTATTGGGTTCTGACGAAGCCTATTCATGAGTTTACTTCGCGAAGGGCATATTGCATAATATTAGAACTATAGCAATTCCTATTTCTTAAAATCAGTACCTCGTGACAGTATTCCTTAACTTACAGGATAAATGGAATGTCAACGCCCAACGTTATTTTGGCTTCGGGGCCCGAGTCCCTCTCAATACCGACCCGCAGCGCGTCCTGCTTACACGAGACAACACGAGGGAAAACCAAAGCCAGGGCATGAGACCTACAGCCCATCCTATTGGATGGTGATAGTGAGTTTCCGAGAAGATGCTGACCGTGCATGATGACGAGGTCTTGACAATGCATCCTCTAGGCCGCTTGGCGCAGGATGATCCTGCTCCAACAGGCTCCAGACTCGCGCACACGAGGAAAGCTTCTCTGCGTCAGAGATAATGCCAGATTGAGTTTCGTCAGATTGTGTCTGCAACACGTTGCGATAGTCATCAATTCTCCACCCCCCACGTGCGTGTTAGACTGGTACGATGTAGTGCTCATGCTGCACGGCTTCAATACCGGAAATGTGTATTGCGAGACATAAAGAGCGAGGGTGATGTCCAAAAGGCATCGCACGGAGTACAAAATGACCTAGCCCTCCTGTGGTCAATACAACTCCTATCCAGACGAGGAATACAATCCTTGACACAACCAGCCCCCGTCCCCTCTCCCTCCTGTAGAAGGAATTGACACAATGGTTATCAATCACAGCGGTGGCTCCGACCACTATTCCGCCTCAAGCGAGCCCCTCCAGGCTCCAAAGGCCCCCTATCGTCAGGAGCCTGTGGCTGTGGTTGGGTTTGGCAATCGACTGCCGGGCCAGAGCGATAATCCGACCAAGCTATGGGAGCTTCTGGAGCGAGGTGGTGTCGCTGGTAACGAGCCACCCAAGTCACGATGGAGTCTTCAAGGTCATTTCGATGGTTCTCGGAAGCCTCACACAGTTCGAACCCCCGGAGCCATGTTTGTGGAAAATGTCGATGCTGCCGACTTCGACGCTGGGTTCTTCAATATCTCCACGGCAGATGCCATCTCCATTGACCCCCAGCAGCGACAGCTTCTAGAAGTTGTCTACGAAGGAATCGAGAATGCTGGCCTTTGCCTAGAGAAGCTCAGCGGCGCTGAATACGGATGCTTTGTCGGGTCCTACGCGGTCGACTACCAGGACATCCAGATGAGGGATCCCGAGGATCGAGTGGATGGAATGACAATTGGGGTTGGTCGAGCCATCCTGAGCAACCGAATCAGCCATTTCCTGAACATCAAGGGGCCAAGGTATGTCTGCCAGGCTTGTTTGCGGCCCAGCTGTGGAACTAACTGTTTCGTTTAGTATGACGATCGACACAGCATGCTCCGGCAGCCTGGTCGCTCTTGACGTCGCCTGTCGTTATCTGCAGGCAGGGCAGATTGAGGGTGCTATTGTCGCAGCATCCAACTTGTATCTGTGTCCAGAGCAGAATCAGGACATGGGTGCTATGCGTGCTGCCTCCTCTTTCAGCGGAAAATGCCATACCTTTGACGCCAAAGCTGACGGATACTGCAAGGCAGAGGGCATTAACGCCGTCATTATAAAGCGTTTGAGTGATGCCCAAAGAGACGGAGATCCAATCCGCGCGGTCATTCGAGGCACTGCAACCAACAGTGACGGATGGACGCCTGGTATTGCCAGCCCCAACGCCCAGGCTCAGACAGTTGCCATGCGTGCAGCCTTCTCGGCGGCCAATATCACCGACCTTAACCAAATCGGCTATCTCGAAGCCCATGGGACAGGAACCCTGGCTGGAGACCCGATCGAAATCAGTGCCGCCTCATCTGTCTTTGCTCCAAGCCGTTCACCCGGGAACCCATTGATTGTCGGATCCATAAAGAGCAACATCGGCCATTCCGAGAACGCGGCGGGCATATCTGGCTTGCTCAAGGCCATCATGGCCGTAGAAAGGGGCATTATCCCGGGCACGCCAACGTTTATTGACCCAAACCCTAAAATCGACTTTGAGCTCCTCAAGGTCAAGGCGTCGCGGACTGCCATCGCGTGGCCAGATATGCCATCCCGTATCGCCAGCGTCAACTCGTTTGGCTACGGCGGGTCCAACGCCCATGTCGTGCTTCAGGACGCAGGATCGTTTCTGAGGACCTCCGAGACGGCCTATACCTCCTCCTTTGCGCAAGGCGATTCATTCTTTGACGACGATGATGACGAGCGCCTCCCTACTCGGCCCCAGGTCCTTGCTTTCTCCGCCAATGACGAGGACTCCCTCAAGAGGTATATCAAAGACCTGCAGAAGCATTTGCTGAACCCTCGAGTCAGCATCAAGTTGCCGGATCTGGCCTACACCCTCGCGCGACGCACCCGCCTATTCAACCGTGGCTTTCTGATCGCCAAAGGTACGCACCTGGATGACACTGCGCTGGTCGTTGGCAAGAGAAGCCCCGAACCCCCACGGATCGGGTTCGTCTTTACCGGCCAGGGAGCGCAGTGGTCACAAATGGGTAAAGGAATCGTCGACTTGTTTCCCCAGTCACACTCTATCCTAGCTCGACTGGATAAGGCGCTTCAGAGTCTACCAACCCCGCCTTCTTGGTCACTCCTGAGTGAACTCGTCCAAGTACGCAGCCCCGAACATCTTCGGCTGCCGGAATTCTCGCAGCCGCTCGTCACGGCTTTGCAACTGGCCATGTTTGACGTTCTCCGCTCCTGGGGTGTTGAGGCACAGAGTGTTGTGGGACATTCGTCTGGTGAAATCGCTGCCGCCTGTGCCGCTGGCCTGTTGACACCTGAAGATGCCATCAAAGTCGCCTTCCTGAGAGGCCAGGCAGCCAAGGAACTGCAGGAGACGGCCCAGGCAGGTGTCGGCATGATGGCCGTAGGACTGGGCCCTGAGGAGGCTGCTAAATACATTGGTGATAGTGCGCATGCCGTCCAAATCGCTTGCTTCAATAGCCCATCCAGTGTGACGCTTTCCGGTATAGTCGAGCACCTAAATGAGGTCAAAGATCGCCTTCAGCAGGATGGCCACTTTGCTCGTCTTCTGCAAGTCAACCTAGCATACCACTCAAAATACATGTCGGAGATCGGTGATCGTTACCTTGCCCTTCTACACGAGAGCTGCGGTACTCCCTTGCCCGGCTCCGATGGCGTTCAGATGTTTTCCTCAGTGCTTGGCTCGGAGATGCAGCAGCCAGCCGATCCGCTCTATTGGAAGACCAACATGGTGTCGCCTGTGCGGTTCAGTGAAGCCTGCGCTGCGCTGCTGTCTGGGAAAGACGCCGCAGACTTCCTCATTGAAGTCGGCCCGAGCGGTGCGCTGGCTGGGCCTGTCGCCCAGATCAAGAAGTCTCTTGCCGGCCAAGGTGGGAATGTTCAGTACGTGGCAGCCTCGAAGCGTGGAGCAGACTCGGTGCTCTCGTTGTTTGATGTAGCAGGCCGTCTTTTCCTGTCTGGCGGCGACATCGAATTGAACAAAGTGAATCAAGACCCGGCGGCCATCACCAGACCTGCCATCATCGTCGACCTACCCAACTATGCCTGGAACCACCAAACCAAGCACTGGTATGAGTCTGATGCTTCGCGAGAGTGGCGGTACCGCAATTTCGTCCACCATGACCTGTTGGGGAGCAAGATCTTGAACTCCCCCTGGCAGGCCCCAACCTTCCGGAAAACCCTGGACTTGAAGGATGTGCCGTGGCTGATTGACCATAAGATGGGATCCGAGATAGTCTTCCCCGGAGCCGCCTTCTGTGCCATGGCGATTGAAGCCATTTACCAATCCGTGCAGATGACTCGACCGGTGGAAGGACTGACGAGGGCAGACCAGCTTCGATACCGGCTGCGCAACATCAAATTTGAAAAGGCCCTGGTGTTGGAGGAAAACAGCCCAGCCAAAGTGACGCTGACTCTGGCTCCTCATCCCGGCACGAAGGATTCCTGGTATGACTTCCGCGTCGTCTCTCATCGAGACGAGAATAAAAACGACCACTGCCACGGGCTCATCCGCATCGAGGATTACGAGGCAGTGGAATTTGGATCCTCTACAGAACTGGCACCGTTGCAGGCTCCAACCAAGGCAGCGGTCTGGTACAAGGCATTAGCTGATGCGGGATATGGATTTGGACCGGCGTTCATCCGGCATCTTGAAACTGAATCTGTCGCCGGTGAGCGCCGCAGCCGGTCTCTGGTGTCCTTGGTGGAGCCCCAGTCCAAGTGGGATCCTCAGTCGATATATCCCATGCACCCGGCGCCCATGGACGGCTGCTTCCAAACTGTGACGCCCTCAGCGGTTGCTGGTATCCGCAGCTCCATCGACGGCGTTCTTGTCCCTGCCATCATAGACGAGCTTATCATCAATCCAGTCAAGACTCGCCCCGAGGTCGGACTTTCCTGCACGACATCCGAATATGTAGGAAAGGGACGCCTGGATGACAACAAGAACTACATGTCAGGCTGTACCGTCTATGATCCTGAGACCGGGGCGCAGCTATTGAAGCTGACTGGATTGCGATATAACCGTCTCTTGACCAGCGACAAGGCCATGTCCTTGCAAACGTTCACTTGCTCAGAGTGGAAACCAGATATCTCCTTGTTGGCACAAGAACAGTATCAGGAGTTGCCTGCGGATAAGAATACTACGTCTAGGATCTCGACAGTTGTCGAGCTGATTTCCCACAAAACCCCGAGGCTATCAGTGCTGGAGGCCAACATGACGAAAGGTGATACCTCCAGCCTTTGGCTGCAGCCAGGAAACCCTTACGCGCGAGCTGCATACAAACGGTTTCTCTTCTCCTCGAGTGACGCGAATGCCCTCGTTACAGCACAGGAAAAGCACCAATCTGCGAAGGCCTCCTCGTTTGAGCTGCTGGATCTGGCGAAACCCGATCTCCCTGCTCGCGAGACCCTGTTCGACTTCGTAATTGCGAAACGTGATGCGTTTCCACCCGAGGAACTCTCAGTCGTTGCGAAGAATGCGCGTGCATTACTGTCCCCGTCCGGATATCTACTCCTCGTGGAGTCCTTCCCAGCCCATGTCGAGGATACCTCAACGTACGTCAATGGACACACTTCCCTAGACCAGATTCCAAAAATCCTCGAAGATGCTGGATTCGCCTCTGCTATCCATGTCCCATGTGACTCTTCCCAATGGGCGTTTCTTTGCAGAGCTTCCACCGAAGACGAAGGAATAGAAGAAGAACAAGATACCGGAGCCATCGCGAAGCCAACTGCTGTTGATTTTGTTCGACTCAGATCGGATCCTGCTTCCGCGACTGCCATCAACAATACAAAACTGGCATTGAACGCGCGAGGATGGACATTAAACGAACATCGGCACCCATTTGGTACCCCGCCCCAAGGGGCTACGGTTCTCATCTTGGATGAGATCTCACAACCTGTTCTGTCGACAGTATCACCAGGGGAGTGGGATGCTATTAAGGATCTGATTACCACCCAGCGATGTAAAATCCTCTGGGTGACGGCCGGCTCCCAGTTTGAAGTTACCCAGCCGGACAACGCTATGGTCCATGGATTCTTCCGAACAATCAGGGCCGAAGACCCCAGTTTGAGACTCACCACTCTGGATGTCGAGAGCGCAGAAGGCGCTGCAACGGTACATGCGATCGATCGGATTCTGACGACCCTGGCCAAGCCGGCGCCAAAGACGCAGGTGGATAACGAATATGCCGAGCGAGGGGGCATCATCCACGTCAATCGCATCACGGTGGATGAGGAAGTCAACCGCCTGAAACGGGCTGAGCTCGAAGGGGCAGATCTGCAGGTACAGTCGCTGCACGATATGCGAGCCACGGCGCGCCTCAGAGCAGAGCGCGTTGGAACACTGGACTCCTTACACTATGGAGAGATCTCTACTGCCGAGCCCCCCCACATCAAGGACGGCTGCCTTGAGGTTGAAATCTACGCGGCCGGCCTCAACTTCAAGGATGTTGCTGTGACGATGGGCATTGTTCCGGAGAATGAGCACCTGCTGGGCGTTGAGGGCGCAGGTATTGTCCGCCGAGCCGCAAAGGGCGTGCCGTTTGTCCCTGGGGATCGTGTCGTGGTGTTTGAGAAGGGTTGCTTTGCAAACAGAATCCAGGTCACAAAGGAACGAGCCCACCTGCTCCCTGAGTCCATGTCCTTCGAAGACGCCGCGACTCTGATGGGTGTCTATCTGACCTCCCTTTACTCTCTGTTCAACCTGGCCAATCTGCAGCAAGGGCAGTCTGTGCTCATCCACTCTGCAGCCGGTGGCATCGGCATCTCCAGTATCCAGCTTGCGCAGTACAAGGGGGCAGAAATATACGTCACTGTTGGCACAGACGACAAGCGGCAATTCCTGCATGAAAACTTTGGAATTCCATACGAGCGAATGTTCTCGTCACGGTCAACCCGGTTTGCATCACAGATCATGGCCGCCACCAACGGCAAGGGTATCGACGTGATCCTAAACTCACTGACTGGAGACCTTTTGGATGAATCATGGCGTATCTGCGCTGCGGGCGGCATTATGGTGGAGATTGGCAAGAAAGACGTGCTGGACCGCAACAAGCTGTCGATGGAGCCATTTGATCGGAACTGTTCCTTCAGGGCTCTTGATTTCTCGCACAAGACCATTTCGGACGCTCTTATTGCGGAGTGAGCTTCCTCCTACCTATTCGAGGAACCGTGCTAACCCTATCCCAGTTTGATGACTAGAATCTTCCTGCTGTACGAAGGAGGCCACATCAAGCCCATCCATCCCATCAAGACTTTCCCCTTCGAGGATATCCCGGCGGCGTTCGCGTATATGCGTGGCGGACGACATATCGGCAAGATTGTGATTTCCAACGGAGAAAAGGCGAAAATCGACGTGCCTGTGCGACCTGCACCCCGCGTTCTGAGTCTCAGCGATAATTTGTCGTATCTTATTGTCGGAGGCCTCCGTGGACTTTGTGGCAGTCTGGCCGTACACATGGCCAAGCACGGTGCAAAGCATATCATTGCCCTGTCTCGGAGTGGATGTGACGACGAGCGGTCCCAAGTGGTTGTGAAAAACTGCAACTCGTTTGGCTGCAATGTCTATGGAGCCAAGGGAGACGTGTCCAACTGGGATGATGTTTTGAGGGTATTCCAAGAGGCGTCTATCCCAATCGGTGGTGTTATTCAAGGTGCAATGCTTCTTAGAGTGCGTATACATCCCCTAACCCTAAGATCTGTTTCGACCTGACTCATACAGGATAAACCGTACGAAACAATGACTGTCGAGGAATACCACGCCACGGTTGCAAGCAAAGTCCAGGGAACATGGAACCTGCACCGAGCAGCGCTGCAAGAGAGGTCCAATCTCGACTTCTTCACTATGCTGTCCAGCATCTCCGGTGTTGTTGGGCAGAAAGGACAGGCAAATTACTCTGCAGCCAACGTGTTCCTGGACGCCTTTGCCGTCTACCGTCAGTCCCTGGGTCTCGCCGCCAATTCAACAAATCTAGGCGTTATCGAGGACGTCGGCTACGTCGCCGAGCAGGGTGGCATGCTACAGCACTTTGACACGGGTCTGTGGACAGGTATCAACGAAAAGGTGCTCCGAAAGATCCTCGAATACGCGATCTGGCAACAGACGGCACCCATCGACAAGAGAACCTCCCCTCAGCTGATCACCGGCATCGCTGTCCCCTTGCCCGATGACGCCGAGATTGGGCGAGATGCGCGGTTTGCCAAACTGTTCATCGGCAGTGATTCTGGGAATGTCGATAAATCGGGCGACGCCGCCAACAAGGAGATCCAGGCATTCTTCCTCCTCTTGAAGGCTGGGGCTGATGCCACCGCCCTGCTCAATGCCTGCGTCGACGTCGTTAACAAACAGTTTACCAAAATGCTGCGTCTTCCTGAGCCCATGGAGCCTGCAAAGCCGCTCACCGTCTACGGGCTCGACTCGCTCTCGGCCGTGGAATTCCGCAACTGGCTGCGTACGGAACTGGGCGCGGAGCTGTCAACGCTGGAGATCACCAGTGCTAGCTCGCTGTTTTCGCTGTGTGAGAAGATCATTATTAAGATTGCTAAGGCTGCGTCGTAGATGAATATTTTTGTGTCCGTTGTGTTGATTGATATCATTCGAAAGATCATAGGAAATAATCTATACGCATTGCTACTGGAATCTGAAGTAACTTGGCGGCAATTGTAGACTGGTAACTAGTGCCTGGTCAAAAAGGCTTCAATGGTTGAATGATAAGGGAGTCGCAGCTATTTAGTCCTGTACTTAGTTCCTGTCCACTGAGCTTTACGTCCCAACCGTAAGCTGGCTATTCTGAATGGACACTCTATTCTCAATTCACTATAGACACCGGTATAGCATAGACTATACTGGGCGTTTCTATATATATGTATAGGAAGTAGCCAATGAGAAACTGTAGTCAGGAAAAAACACACCCTAATAAAGTCTGAGAAGTGCTACTTGCACCAGTACAGGGTAAAGAAGTCATAACAACAAAGATACGATCCACTCGCGGTATATTAAGCCACACCCTTCACGAGAACCCTCACACCCTTGCTATCCAGCTTGGCATGAGGGGTCAACCAGTCCACATAAAAGTCGACATCGGACCTATCTGTTTCAAACAACTCGAACTTCAATCGGCGCAGCATCGTAGCCAGCATCAGATATAGCTCGCAGTACGCCATCTGCATCCCTAGACACATGCGTGCACCTCTCCCAAAGGCCACCATATACCGAGACAGCTGCTTGACTCCGTCGGGGCCCTTCGGGTTACCTAGCCAACGCTCGGGCTTGTAGCTGTAGCTGTCCGGGAAGACATCTTCATTCAAATGCATGTGGTAAGAGTCCTCGGAGATGGGAGTTCCAGGAGGAATCACGTAATTCTGGTATTGGATGGGGTTGGGAGAGATACGAGGAGAGCGTTGTACGGTGCCGAAGCCGATACGCAAGCCTAGCTCTTGTTAGCATAACAATCCCTGTAATGCTAACCGGATGGATGTACTGTAGAGACCGGCGTGGTACACTAACCCTCTTCAATGCATGCTGTGAGATACGGCAATTGCTGCAATTGTGACCATGAGGGGACCTGATTCGGATCGGGAATCGCCTCGACGAGCTCCTGCTGCAGTCTGGTATAGACCTCCGGGTGGTACAGAATATGGAAGCAGATCAATGTCAGCATCTGACGTGTGGTATCAAATCCAGCTCCGATAATACTGACGGCCTCGTGTTGGAGGCGCTGTTCCGTCAGTTCGTGCGGAGGGAGTTTGGAATTGAGAAGGACTTCAAAGACTGTGCTCCCAGTGGGTTTCTGCGCCTTACGGTCGCCCAGAAGCTGGCGAATGCGGCGGTCTAGGCCCTATTTATTCCCAGTCAACAGCCGAGATATTGCAAGGTATCGGAGTTTGGGGATGGAAGGATGAATATATACATGACGAAATTCAATGATCGGCTGGAACAAGGCCGACTTGGCCATGAGGCTATCCGGAATGGCATTGACGACATGGACCATGAATGGAAACTGGGAGTTGAGATGCGTCGCAGAAACCATATTGTCCATTCCCTTGGTGAAAGGAGTCTGCCAATTCTCACTGTGGCAGATCGTGGGTTCATCCCCAAAGGCCAAAGCTACAATCACGTCGGCCGACAGGCAGGCAAACATGTCATTTAGAACGACCGGCTTCTGCTTGCCGCCAAATTCCTTCTCTAGACGGGTGCAAGTGGTGTCGACGACCGTCTGGATAAACGGAGCATGGGCTTGGATTTTACTTCTTGTAAAGAAGGGGTTCAACGCTGCCCGGCGTCGTTTGTGCGCCACGTGGTCTGCAGTGGAAAAGGCAGCGGTGGGTATATTGAATCGGTTTTCGAATACTTTCAGCTTGTCGAATGGAGCAGATGGGGCATAGATGGTCTCGTAAAACTCTGGATCGTCGATGTGCAATTCCCACGGATTGATGCGGATAACAGGGCCTGGGCCGGTTAGCATGATATCCTTTGCGGGTTTCCAAGTTCAAAGGAACTGACCGTATTCCTCGTGCAGTTTCTTGATATGCTTAGTGAACATGCCACCGCCACGGTTGAACATCTCATAATATGTCTCGTACCACTGTGTTGCGGCGGCGAGTTTAGGGCCGGGGAAGCGGCTGAGAGGACTGAGATAGAGTCGATACACCACCAGGAGAAAACAGAACAGCACATACAGCCCGGCAGCGTACGCAGCCATGACGGGCCATGGCCGTAACTCAATCACCGTGAAGATCATTCTTGTCGCCGATGGTGGAACCGAACACGTCGAGTGGCTATCCCACAGGCCATGGTTCAAAGCTGTGTGCAGAATCCCCGTGAGGATATAGATATTGATATTGTATATTCATTACGCTCCAAACCAGAATGGGAATTTTGCTCCTCCGAGTGGGTCGACCTATGAGTGGGGATGAGGATGATTTGGATTATAGTGCAGATACGAAGCTTATGCTTACTCTGCAGATGTAGCGAAACCTACCCAGCATTCCCAGAGAAACTCGATTATTCCCGGGTATCTTTCCGAGACCGTGATCAGGAATCTGGTCATTGAATTAGTAATTCACCAGAGGCGTGCTCGTCTGATCGTCCCAGATTTGATCCTCATATAAACCCAGCAAAAACAGGAATACGATGGAATGGACATGAAATCAACAGTTATCAACATGGCAGCCACAGTTCTTATCTCCGGCGCTAATAGAGGTACGAGGAAACGGCGTATTTCCCGAATACCGTCATACTGATCCACTATTGTTCTAGGAATTGGGCGTGGGCTTGTGCAAAAGTATCTCACTCGCCCCAACACGACTGTTCTGGCAGCCGTGCGTAGTCCCAGCTCAGAGGACTCCCAATCCTTGCAGAGTATCGCCGCGGCCACCGGGAGCCGGGTGGTTATTCTCAAAGTCGATTCCACCTCAGACGAGGATGCCCGGGAGGCCATCGAGTTTGCGAAATCCCAGGGAATCACCGCCATCGATACCGTCATCGCGAATGCCGGTACATTCACGCCTGCGGCGTACCAGCCCGTAGCCGACGTCGACGTTGCCCACGTCAAAGACCATCTTGATATCAACACTGTGGGGCCAGTGCGCCTCTTCCAGGCAGTATTCCCTCTGCTGCAAAAGTCCGAAAACGCCAAGTTCATTGTGATTAGCAGCTTGGTTGGCACAATTGGGGGACTAAAGGATATTCCCTACCCCAATGCCGCCTACGGGGCCAGCAAGGCGGCAGTGAACTTCTTTACGAGGAAGATTCATTTCGAAAATGAGGACATCGTCACCTTGGCGGTTCATCCAGGGTAGGTTGCGCCAGCCGATGGTATAGTGAACGTTGTACTAATGCTCATGGTCCTAGTGCCGTCAAGACAGTCTCTGGCAATGAAGCCTGCCAGGCGGTTGGCTTTCCCGAGGCATTTGTAGAAATCCAGGACAGTGTGAATGCTCTTGTTGCCAAGTTTGATGCGATCTCCAAGGAGGATGGCTCGGGAGAGTTCTGGGGTTACGATGGAAGTACGATCCCATGGTAGAAACAGTATTGCTTCTCAAACAATCAATCCGAAAAGATTCGGTGCAGGATATACATATATTACGGCAGATAAACCATCAAAGGCTCTGCAAAAGTACAAATTGGTTGTACAGACGATCTTTGCATATAAATCTTCAATAGTTGTGATAGTTACTGTGCTTCCTCCCTGCTCTCAGCGCAACCCCGATTTTTACATCCATCACACTCTACAAAGTCTGCCATCCGGCTTCTCTTGCCAGCTGTCTGCACCTGCACTGAGTGGTGCATAAAGCACGCCAGTCGCATCCCACTTGCTCTTTATCCTGCTTAATCTGTCCCATGTCGGCCCGTAAAATGCCGTCTGCCAGTCCGCCTGGCGGTAATCGGCCTCATTCGCGTAGGTCGCCCCTCCCGGAGTCAGCTCCTCGAGAGCTGGAATGATTTCCTTGGTCAATCGATCTGATCGTTGGTTCATTTCTGCGGCGGACGACCAGTCCCAGGGAGAGTACACTGTGTAATGGGCCAGCGTATCTCTCCACGCAGGGTGGACGGAGTTGGAGGTATCTGTAGTCTGTGCGACCGTGTGGTTGACGTTCAGGGTGACTGCAGATATAGTCCATTCGTTGTTTCTCGTGATGGACTTGCCCAACTCCGCGAGGCTTGCGGTCAACGTTGGAGACTCGAACAACGAACGTGGGAGCAGCCGGCCACCCATGAGATGCGAGACGGGCCATATCCCATGGGGGAGGGGCCCAAAGTATCGGGAAAAGTGATCATAGTAAGACGGATCCGTCTGCACCGTCAAATCATAGGGAATTGCGGACTGCTTCAAATGCGAGGTGATATATCCCAACTGCCCCTCAAGCGTGGGCTTGTCGACTTCCGGCGCGGTGAGGACAGCACTGGCCGTTGAATTCGTAACGCCAACCAGGAGCACCGTCCCAGAATCTACCAGAGGCGTTAGGCCAGACTGGAGAACCGAAACGGCGCCCCAAAAGCTTTCTTCAGAGGTGAAGTTGAAGTCCAGACGACCACCGGTAACGGGGGCCTCGGGGAACAACTTTGTGGTCATGGAAACGACCACTCCAAATGTTCCTCCTCCACCGCCACTGAGAGCCCAGTATAAGTCTGGATTCTTTGTTGGTGACGCTGTGACGAGCTCACCGCTGGAAGTCACTACCTGCCACTCGACCACATTATCAGCAGCCAGTCCATGCTGTGAACTGAGCACCCCGTGTCCGCCGCCCTGCGTGAACCCCCCTGCCAGCCCAACCGTCGGACAGGAGCCTCCCACCACGCGGTATCCCCAGGAATTTGCCGCCTGATACGCCTGCCAGGCCTGCGTCCCCGCCCCCATCTTCATGGCAGGGCCCCTGTACATAGGGGACGTATAGTTGCGGATCAATTCCATGCCGTCCATGTGGTGCGTCCAAACCCCCAAGGCATGTTTGGCCGTGCTACGGCCTAAGAAGTCGTGGCCAGTGTTTTTGACGGCTACCTGGATATTATGGGCAGCCGCAAACCTGATGGCCGATTGAACGAGGCGGGCATCCGAAGCGTTCACCGAATATCGGACGAGATTGCCCAGGGTGCACGGGCTCTCAACGGGCTGGAAAGGATCGCACGTGCTATTCTGGAAGACTGGCATCATTACCGATGATGGATCCACGGCACTATCTTGGGTCAGCAAATATGGACATCGCAATTTATCCACGGGGCTGCCATACTGCACCGCTGCGTAATCCCACTGCGTCTTCAGCGTCTCGCACTTGTGCTCCTCATACTTGGGATCGTGGCAGATACTCGCCAATGGTACCGTCGAGATCAATTGGCCCTGGAGCGTCTCATTGAGTCGGGAAAAGACAGACTGATTCGGCCAGCAAGGATCGCCTGGTATGCATTTGCAGCTTGTTGCGTTGGAGGCGGACAACGGTGACGCATCAACGGGGGTGATGAAGGCTGCCAATCCAGCAACGCAGAGGCCAATCAGGCGTCGCATTTTGGGCAATCAATCTTCATAAAAAGGGCCAGCGTTTGATCTCTTCTTGGTCAGTGACGAAAATCATTCTTTCACCGTTATAGTTGATACTTATTGTTTCTCTTCCCTCCTTTCCTTCTCCCTCTCCCGCCTCGTATTGCATCTTGACGCTCAAATCGGGAAGCATCGTAACCGAAATTACTCCGTAGATCGAACCAGGCAAAAGCCCGTAAAGCCCCATTCCGTATTCTTGGTTTGCTTGTCCTGAGGCCAGGCCTGCTACGATGCCGCTAATGCACCGTCAGCAGCCAAGTAATGACTAGCTAGCTGACCATGCACCGGTGGGTTGACGAACTTTATTTGGTTAATATTACTTTTGGAAAAATAAGAGAAGAGAAAGCCAATTGCGAGGGCAATCGAATGCGTTTCAACTCTCATGTTGTTGCAGTTTGCCAGAAACCAACGCCATTCAACAACACAAAATGACTGCTTCACAATCCAACGAGGATTCCAATTTCGCACTAAACAGTGAGAAGCATGGCGAGTCCTTACAAGCAGATGGGACACCAGTCGAGTCCTCCAAGAAAGACGAGTATCCCCGTGGGGTGAGTTTGATTATGATCGTGGCCACGTTGGTCTTATCGATGTTCATGGTGAGCAGTTGTATATTCTTCGTTTCCAGCAGCCTTTTAGCTAATTCGAGCCATTAGGTGGCCTTGGATATGGTCAGTCCTTCACTCATGGACAGAGCGCGGCAGTGATGAAGGTCTGCTAACCGAACAGACTATTGTTGCGACAGCCATTCCTCGCATCACAGATGAATTCGGAAGTCTGGACCAGGTAGGCTGGTACGGATCGGCCTTTTTCCTGACGCTGGCGACGTTCCAGTCGACTTGGGGAAAGCTCTACAAATACAGCGATTTGAAGATTGCGTTTCTTGCTTCAGGGGTCATCTTTGAAATTGGCAGCTTGATATGCGGTAGGGTCTACTCCGTTTTCTATACCTCTAAACCCATTCGCCGCGTACATGCGGTTTTAACGGGCTGTACAGGTGTCGCGCCCAACAGTGAAGCGCTCATTATTGGCCGTGCGATTGCAGGATGGGGAGCCGCTGGAATGGTAGGAGGATGCTACACAATCATCGCCTTCATTGCACCGCCCACCAAAGCCCCCGCATATACTGGGCTAATTGGTACGTCGTATGGGACAGCCAGCGTTATTGGGCCGTTGCTTGGTGGTGCCTTTACCGATGGGCCAAGCTGGCGATGGTGGTAAGTGGGATCAAATGAGCGAACAAGTGGGAAACTCTCTCCGTTCTGTTACTGATGGACCCTGCCCGGTATCGGAATATAGCTTCTATATCAACCTCCCCATTGGAGGCGTCGCCTTGGGGATCATCACCCTCTTCTTCCGTCCTCCTGCGCACGCCAAACCCGTCCAAGCGCCATGGAAGGAGAGGTTACTCCACCTGGATCTCCCAGGAGCCACCCTGCTCATCGGGGGTTTGGTTTGTTTCCTGCTGGACATGCAATGGGGCGGGACCACGAAAGCCTGGAACACTCCCCACGTGGTGGGCACGTTGGTGGGATGGTGCCTATTGACCATCGCATTTGTCGTGGTCCAGTGGTTGCAGGGTGAAAAGGCATCCCTGGTGCCTCGTATTATCAAAGGCCGGATTGTGGCAGGAGTCTCGATGTTTGTTTTCTTGTCAGTAATTCCGACTTTTGCTGTGTCCTTGGAAATCCATCCTGGTACTAACAGCATTGCGAACCAGTCAATCCGGGGCGAATTTCCTTTTCACCTACTACATCCCCGTATACTTCCAAGCCATTATGGGGATGAGTGCAGCCAGAAGCGGCATTGTCAACCTACCCTTCATCGTTTTATCTTGTGTGTGTCCCTGTCATTCAGCCTCTCTGGTAACTAATCAAACGACACAGCGGCTTTTGCTGCCATCGCGGGCATCGCCATCACTCGCGTGGGATACTTCACGGCGTTCTTGGCTTTTGGCAGCGCTATCTTCGCCGTCGGTGCAGGTCTTATCTACACCTTGGATATCGGCAGCCCATCGTCCAAATATCTGGGATATCAGGTTATTCTGGGTCTAGGACAAGGCCTTGCCATCCAAATCCCTGTCATCACCGGGCAAGCATTTTCAGAATCTACAGATGTAGCCGCAGTGACGGCTATTGTTCTCTGTGAGCTTCTAGTCCTTCCTCTATCGTGGTGGCATAAAACTGACAATCCTAGTCTTCCAAATGATGGGCGGAACAGTCTGTGTCTCCAGCGCGCAATCTGTCTTTGCCAATCGACTCCTGGCCGCGTTATCCACGCACGCGCCCAGTGTCAGACCCGAGGAAGTTCTAGCGATTGGTGCGCCAGAGCTGAAGAGCCATTTCCCAGCAGATATCCTTCCGGGAATTCTAGAGTCGTACATGGTCGGCTTGAAAGCAGCCTTCGCCCTGGGGACGGCGCTGGCAGGGTGTGCATTTCTCTGTGCCTGGGTGGCTCCTATTAAAAGTATCAGACACAGGGCCGTGGCCAATACCGCTGTATAGATAATGTTATAAAACCAGACTCGGAGGTAGATAGATAGATATTGCACAACTAAAACTGTTAGAAGAGCCCAGCCCTTGCAACAACCTCCTCGTACAGATCGCAGATCTCGTCACTAGCACTCCGGGGCACTTCATGGCCACCATCATGCTCGAACTGAAGCACATGTCGTGGATCGCACAATCCAACCAAATCCATACTATGCCTCCGCCAGTCATCCCTTCGGCCGTAGATGTGGACTGTGGGAATACTAATCCGCACTTGGTCCACACTGGGATGGAACATATTGTAGAACTGGCCTCCGCTGCCTCCGCTGCCTCCGTCACCCCCGCCTAGATCCTTGTCATTCCGTCGGAAATACGCATCCGCAACCAGATAGTCGGGCACCGTGGTAGGCCTCTTCGAGGGGAGAGGTGGGCCGAGGACACCAAAGTACTTGCGGACGTCCACCCCGTACTCCGTGTAGCACAAAAACGGCAATGGCGAACAAATGAATATCGCAGCTTTGAACCAGGGTTCTGCCTTCGGGTCTTCTATCCTCTGGTGCAAAAGGAGGCTTGCCGCCAGTGCTGCCCCTTGGCTGAATCCGATAACGATGTCGAATGGCCCGCTCTGGGTTAGAAACTCTTTCAAATATGCGTTTGCTTGGGCGACCTTCTCCGTGGTGGGCGTATTGAACCAGCAGCGATAGGGGCCGTTATAGAAATCCTCTACGCCTGGGGAGGGATCACAGAGGATCGGGGCGTCAGGGAAGGTAAAGCTGTAAGACGGAGGGAGGAGGGACAGAGATGGGGATAACTGGGCACGCAGGATGGAGGCATCGGTGCCCATTCCATGGAGACACAAAACACGGACCGTCATTTTATCTTGCTTTGCTCGCTATGTAGGGGATGATGGGCTGTCATATATATATATATATATATAGTATATCTCAACTTAGTTCTTGATTACTGTGCATTTGCCAAGGGCCAATGATCATCGAAATACCATTCGACCATAAAAACCACTAGCGGTATTAGGCCGTCTTTCTATTTGCATGATATGCCAACATTCTTCCGTCTTCCGCATGCAGAGCTTAAGCTTGCTCACCATTCTTTATTCAGAAATTCCACCTGCATTCTCATCAACATCGAAAATGACTCGCCCGATAGGATATCCATATGGCCCTTCCCATGCTCGACATGCCGCTGCTTCCTGTCTCCGGGGATGGAATCAAAAGCCTTCTCCTGCTCTTCTGGTTTGGAAATGCGATCATTCTCGGGCGTGAGCATGAAACACGGTGTCGGGGCGACCATGGGCACCAATCCCAGCGGGTTCCACGCTGCAATCTTATAGTAGCTCTGTATCGTCGCGCGGTTCTGATATGAGGGAGCGGCTCTGAAGGCATTCTGAATCAGACGATAATTTTCCGGGTCTGTCACCCCGCCGAACCCCGCGGGGGACTCTCCTTTCTCGGTGAGAATGGGCAGGGCAAAAGGCTCGTTTCCCATCAACTGTGACTCGCGGTCTTTGAACGCTTTAGCGAGCACTTTAGTCTTTTTGCCGTCGAAGCTGTAGTCCGTCAGTGGACAGCAGGCGATCACGGCGCAGGCTCTCTTGTCTAGGGCCGCGGCGCAAAGGGCGACGATTGCGGCAAAGGAGAACCCCCAGAAGGCAATTCGTGCGGGGTCAACGGAGGGTTGTGCGGCCAGAAAGCCTAGAGCGTCGCTGTAGTCGGAGACCTGGGCATTGGGATCCAATTCCTGGCGTGGGTGGCCGTCGCTGTGGCCAGTGCAACGGGGGTCGTAGGTCAACGCCGTGATGCCTGCTTGCTGGAAGGCCTCGGCCACTTCGGGGATGAACATCTCCTTGACACATGCGAACTGAATTATTTCATTCAGCGTCCTGTTTTTTTTAAAATGCTTTACCCGCAAGATGCCATGACTTACACCTGGAGTGAGTATGACCGCTGGGCCTCGCCCCGTGGCATTACTGGGATAGAGCCAGCCCCGCAAGGTAAGGCCATCAATGGTCTTGAATCCGACATCCTGATGCACCATGGTTGAGAAATGCGACAATCGATGAACGCGAGAGACACCAGCATCATCCCATGGTGAAGGTCCTGGGCTATTATGTATAACCTACATATTTGCTGCTGCAGCCGAACTGTTGCCAAAAGCGGGCATGATTCGGGACATCCTATCGATGGAGAAGGAATCGCTTACAGACAGGATAATGATCGGAGGTCGTGATAATCAATCTACACCAGAGCAGCTGAAGAATTGCTTATCTTGCATTACACATGTGTGGCCTCAGACTAGTGGTTGGATAGGGATTGCCACGCCGCATCGTATTCCTGATCCAATAACCTTTGTGGTTGGTGATGTCCCAATGCAGCGGAGCTTCGCTATCGGTGCCTGCAACTCAACGCTAATCATCCTTGAATACTCTGCAATTTTAGTGTCTTATTCGAAACGAATGGCTTGTTTCCTCCAGTCCTTGTGCCTGGCGACTACTCAAGTGCCGTGCCACTAAGCAGGCAATACGAGGCAGCCCACTTCGTCGAGGTGCTTTGGCCGCGTTCCTCACCCGACGTCCTAAAGAAATGCAACGTTACACTGTTTCAATTGGACAGAGATTGGCTAAATTTAGCTGTCTGCCTTGGCATCTGTGGCGCTACAACCAGGGTTGAGGGCCATGATCAGCCTGGAGCTTTGGGGGGAAGCCTTGCAAGGAAAGGGGAGTCCAACCTCACGCACTGGATGGTCTCGACAAATGCGAACATTCGTTAGTAGTAGTGATCAGCTTAGCTTCCGTTCTATCACGGGCGGTTTGGCCCTCCATGTGATGATGCATTACAGGCATCGCGATGGCGCAAAACACGATACGGAAGGGTCCTGGTACCCGCAAGCTGCCCCGATTTGAGTTCTGGTGCGATTTTGCGAGTTAAGCATTGTCGACTTCTTTTGTTTCCTGTGGTGGTTCAGCTTCACAGACCTCTCTGTCCTGCTCTATAGCCATTCCACTGGCGTTGCACCCACTCTATCTTCGGTATACAATGGAAGGGCCAATGCCCGTAGAGTTGGGTCAGGTTGACCGGCGGCATGAACGTCGCAAGGCGCAGAATCGGGAGGCCCAACGCAAGTTTCGCAGTGAGATTGCCTGCGCATCCCTCAGACTTACCATGATATTCATCTTCTCGTCCTGCAGGCAAACGAGGGCTAAATCATGTCGCCAAAGGTCCCAGCAATGCATCCTCGGCTGCCACGAGGTACTCGGTTGCTGCTCTATCAAACAATGCCATGTACCCTGATCATCATGCCGGAGCCCAGGCTGCCATGCAGCATCTGGTGCCCGGCGGCGAAGTGCGCCAGACCACCGACAGACCATACTCTACTACTGCAATACCGTCCTCAGAATCAGACGCGTTCAACTGGGACTTGGATATCCCAGACGGCAGTCCTCCGCTATGGCTGACCTCCCAGCCGTCCACATTTCCATCTTACCCTGCCCGTCCTCCATTGCACCCAACTCCGCTTTCTCTCGATAGCTGGTCTTCGTCCTCCAGTGCGTTCACATCGCCTCTTAACTTACCATCAAGCTCCCAATCCCTCCTCCAGAATGATAGTTACGCCAAGTTCCCACGGCCAGGAAGCAACTCCATAGATTTCGCCCCGTTTGGAGCCAACCCTGCACCCACCCGAAGTGCGCACTCACAGCCTAGCTCGGAATCCGCCAGTGCATACAGCTCCGACCACTCGACATGGAACTCGCGCCCAGCGTCATCATCCCAACACCGGCCGGCACTAACAACAGGCTCACAGGGATGTGCTGTATCCGAATCGCAAGACTGGAGTCTCCCGCTGCATATCGCGGCCGAGCGAGGTCACGAGAGTATTGTGCGAGCATTGATTGATGGGGCCGTTGACATCAATGAACGGGATAGTAACGGCTGCACCGCGTTACATGTGGGTGTTAAATGGAAGCAGGAAGGCGTGGTGAAGGTCTTGCTAGAGTCTGGGGCTGATGTGAATGCACTGGATAATGCTGGGTGGACACCGGTTCATTCAGCCGCGGATAATGGGTTCGCGGCGGGATTACGGCTACTCTTGGACTTTGGGGGGAATTTAACGTTGAAGGCACGTAAGAAGTCTCAGGTAGACCAGGGCTGAGTAAAGGGGAAACAGGCAAGTTTACTGCAATGCAGATAAACAGATATATATACGCCATGTCTTCATATTTCGCTGTAGATAGAGCTGGGACAATGTAACCATGTCAGGTCCAAGCAGAACAATTGTGCCATTTGGTGCCATGTCCTAAAGCAACACCCACACTATAATATTAGATGACAATCTGAGGCATCGGTTCTGCGTGGCATATGTCAGTAAAACATGCCCAGTCTTCTGCAACTCAGTACCAATAAGGCAAAAAGATCAGTATCAGTGGCAGATAGAGAAGGCTTCAAATCAAGGCCAAGAGAGATACTGCTTTTTCATAGTAGAGAAGATTATATGAAGTAGGACTGTCCAGGTCCAGATGCTAGATGCGTTCTCTGCAGCAGAAGCATCCCACTTGTCCTGCAGTTTCCTGGTTATAACCGTGATCATAAAGCGGGGGATTTGAAAGACTAACTCTTTGTTGATATATGGCTGAATTAAGAATTGCGTGGAGATCGGTTACTACGGACCGCGTACTCTGCACATCTACAACTACTGCTATTTGTACTCGAGTACTAGTATCAGCCATTGTTGCAGACATTATACCAGAACAGCAGTAAGGATTAGTCGATTAACATAGAAGCATGTATAAATAACCATCCTAACTATCTATTATTCTTCTCCACTAGGCTGTTGATACAATCTCTCATTCTCAAGAGCTGATAGTGCCCAATTGACTGCAAACTGATTTCACCTCGACCGAGGCCACTGTCCTTTCCGATAGGAGCTTTCGAGAATTTGCAAGGCAAAATGTTCCGCATTTGACCTTATATTGACTACTGCTCTAGTGCTATCACAAGTACTGTTGGAAAGCAATAGCGAACTGAGAGACATCAAACCTAGCAATATCGTGTCGGACGGGCGCCTCAGCAGGACACTTCTATTCCACAAGTGCACTCGTTAAGCCCTATAGTAGCGGGTTGAAGGTGAGCTCCGGCATACAATTTCCAATAGCCTGGCTCAGCAAACAGTATCCTTAAGGCAAACACAATGAAAGCCCCCGTCTATCAAGGGAAACAGATGCGAGCTGCAGAACCGCCCAATACCGACTATCCAGTCACCAACCGACGCCGTAGTCAAGGTGCTACATACAACCATGTGCGGGACCGACCTGTACATTCTAAGGGCTGACGTTCTAACAGCTGATGAGACGGCCAATCTCATGGACAAGGGGGCCATCAAAAAGCTGGATACACTATCAAGAGATCATGGACTAGACTCAGCTACTGGGGCTGTCGGGTACCCCGGGACATTCGGGCTGTTCCAGAGGCTTCTTGCTCCAGGAGGATCGATTACGAACGTGGGCGTACACGGGCAACCGGCTCAGCTGGCCTTGGATGGAATTTGGGATCCTAACATTAGTGAGTAGGACTTACCACTATATAGAGAACCCCTGAAGCACTGGAATCCCTGCCATATGGCGAGCCTTGAAAGTTGATATCGGATTCTGAGGATTTATAAGATCCAATATGGTTCGGTAATTTGAGAATTCCATATGAAGTCAATACTGGAAACAGGCCCATTATTGAAGGACAGAATCTTGTACATTAACCAAAAGCGTTCATGTTTGAACAACATTAAATATGTACAAAGTTACCAAGCAATACTGAATATACAAAGGGCACTTTCCGTCATATACCGAAACGCATCATTACCACAGCAATAACTACTTAACATCAATACGCTTCCCAGTAGCCGCAACCTGCGCCTTTGGCACATCAATAGAGAGAACACCATTCTTCAGCGTCGCTTCCACATGGTCCTGATCAACCGGCGCAGGAAAGCTAAACGAGCGTCGAAAGTCGCCAGTCGAGCGCTCCATGCACCACCAAGACCCCTCATCGCCCTCGGTGGAGGTTGACTTCTCGGTGTGGCCTTTGATATTCAGCGTGGTCTGGTCGGGGAACTCGATATCGATGTCCTTCTTCTCGACCCCTGGGAGTTCGCCATCGAGATGGTATCCGTCTTTTGTTTCTCGGATGTCGAATCGGGGTGAGTGGGCTGTGAATTGGCTGTCGAGGGAGCGGGTGGCGAGGGAGTTATCGAAGTCGTCGAGGGCACGCATGAAGGAGAGGAATCCGCCGCCGGGACGGCGGTGCATTAGCGACATGGTTCTTGGTTTGGGAAGAGTTTTATACGCAAGATAGCTGCGTGGAGGGAGTCTTGATTGTACGAGTTTCAACATTTGTTAGGGTTAGAGCACTGTCTTGACTAGGATGTGTAGTATTATCACACTATCGCTGTTGTTTGACCGAGTATATATTTGAGAACATATATGATGTCATGACAGTGCCTGACCAGATATCCGCCCCGCAAGAAGCAGCCACAGGGATATAGAATGGGGAGGTTGACTATGGGGATATTGTTCGCCATCGGGGACGCGGTCACAAGACCAGTCACCCAACCACAGCCACTTCCTGAACTGACAATCCCATTATTATAACAGGTCTGTTAAACTGGAAATGAGTGGTTACCTGATACTGTTATTTGGGACATACTAATATCTACGGGTAATAAGGTTCGCATGGTCTTGGATATTTGCCCAGTAATAGCTGGTATTATTTGGCGCTATATCCCTTTTACTTTAATTCCTCGTTAATTATGCAGAAGTTACCTGTATAACTGGGTATACCTGGATCATAGTCTACAGAGTTGAGTTCATGACTATATACTTTATGAAACATAGGTTGGCCTTGGAGCTCAGGCGGGAGCTCGAAGGAACTGGCGCAGAGATTTCCTATCTTGGCCCAGAGAACCACCATGAAAACAATAAATCGTGGTCAGATACATGTGAGAAGGAGGCTGTATGTTCGAAGCTCACTCCAACGTCTGTTAATCCACACACATAGCTGATTAGCCTACAGGGAGCAATTGTCAACGTCACGTCAACGAAAGATGTCTCCAAAACCGTCACTTTTGCGCGTAATCATCACATCGAGCTCGTCGTGAAAGCGGGTGGACATTCGACGCGCACCGAATCCGCAACGCGTGGTGGCATCGTGATCAGTCTATCCAAGATGCGAAACGTCTACGTGGATGCCAAATCCCAGACCGTACGTGTCCAAGGGGGCGCTACCTGGGATGATGTCAATACCGCCACTGCTTCTTATGGACTCGCCGTGGTCGGAGACACCGCAAGTCGCACTGGCGTTGGCGGATCGACCTTGGGGGGAGGGTATGGATGGCTTACAGGGCAGCACGGGCTGATAGTCGATAGCCTGATCAGTGCGACAGTCGTTTTAGCTAATGGTAGTGTTCTCGATGCATCTCAAGACACGCACAAGGACCTCTTCTGGGCGATTCGTGGCGCAGGGCAGGCTTTCGGCGTTGTGACAGAGTTAGTCTTCAAGGCATACGACATGCCCAACGATATCTTCGGTGGCTTGCTGTACTTCACCCCTCATAAGCTCGACAGGATCGTGGAGTTTGCGAACTGGTTTGACAAACAGCAAAACGAACGCAGTGGGTTCTTCTTTGGCTTCCGGGCCCTGTCGCCAGTGGAAGAGGCTTTGGTTATGGCACTGGTGTTTTATGATGGTCCCAAGGAAGAGGCCACTTCTTTCTTTGCCCCTCTTCTCTCACTGCATGCGAGCCTCGGGGCGGTTGGTATGATGTCCTACACGCAGTTGAATCGACTCGGCAATATTGAGCCAAAGCCAGCAGGTAGAAAGGCAACCAGTGGAACGAATATCACGTTTCCGCTGGATAAAAAGCTCGCCCACGAGCTCTGGGCCGGCTTCAATCAGATCATGGAGGCATACCCGGAAGCAGGCGCGAGTGTACTGGCGTTCGAGCTTTTGCCTTACACCAAAGTTATCAGTGTACCGGTTACAGCCACTGCTTGTGCTAATCGCGGTCGCTTCTACAATGTCGGATTGCTGCTGTGCTGGAAAAGCCCTGAGCGCGATGCGGCGATGGACCAATATCGACGAGCGGTTGTGGCCACGATTCAATATTCACAACGTCGGTTAAACCGTGGTGAACATGCGGTGGCGTATCCGAATTACTCTGGTAGGTTTGGGCGCCTTTTGAAAGCTGCACATCGCTCACTACTCGCAGGGCACGACTTCGGTTCTGGTTCTCTCTTTGGAACAAACCTGCCTCGTTTGCAGGAGTTGAAAAAGATTTATGACCAGCACAATTTCTTTCGCAAGTGGCATAACCTGCTAAAGCCGTATTAAGCAGAGAGGCTTCGACAGCTGTACTACAGACCCAGCTTGTTTAACTAGTTGAAACTACTTCGGATAGCATTGACTTCTTAGACCTGTTTGAAGTCACAACTAGTTTAACGACACATATTTTTATATCAGTTTTAAGTCCCTTAACAGTTTAATAGCTGGGGCTGTCGTAACCAATAGCCAAAAGAACACTGCACACGTGTATCCGTCTGTCTTTGGTCCTCATTATATTTCAATTTATATAATATTGGTGTATGAGCAATAGATGACATTCTCAAAATGAACTCTTTCACGATCTTTCCTAATGGACGAGGGTATTTTTAGTTTTTATACTTCACCTGCAAACGTCCTTGATCCAACATTAGACAGCTCAGTCGCCAGGGCTTCGCAAGGCGCTCCGAATCAATCAAATCTCATTTCTGATTCATCAACGCAGCTTCTCACCTCTGCCAATCAGTCCTTTGATACGTCCATCGCCTCCTTCAACGAGCTAATCTCGCTCTCTAGGCTCTCAATGTAACTCAACGCGCCATCCAAAACACGAGCCTTGGACCTTGTCTTTTGAGGAGAAGACGGCCTTCTCGGAGACGGGGTTTGCTGTGACGAGTAAGGGGACGAGGGAGAGGGCGAAGCAGTACCCTGCAGCACGACCTCCTCGAGCTTGCGAAACTTGGCATTCAGATTGACCCGGTACCGCCTTTCCACGATATTATGGGATTTGCGACGCTTATACTGTTTGATCTGGTTGTTCCGGTTGTTTAGGTTGAAGCCCGACTGCTGTTCCGAGTTGGGATTGAGTTCAGGTGCTACTGGTGCATTTATACCACCGGGGTAAGGAATGTCGGCGGCGATGAGGCCAAAGGGGCTCGCGCTGCTTGATGGTATGGGAAGGACTCCGGGCATATCCTGGATAGATATATCGTTAGTTGTGTGATTAGTCTGGTTATGGCGCTGCGTACGTTCTGCAACTGCACTTCACTATTCAGGAGTGTGTCGTCAAACCCTAAGATGTCTGGAAAATCCGGGTTCCCGTAAGACATCATCCTCTGGCTGTCAGGTGCTGAGAAAAGGGGGGCGCACGACTCGGAAGTCATGGAATGCTGGTAGTCTCCCATATCCCACTGTATGCGACGTTTCTTATTTCTGAATGTGAGCGGAGGAGACAAGGGAAGAGCTGCTGCGTGTGCCATTATGCATGCTGCTTGTCTTGAAACTCATAACAAGGGGCGGGGATAACCTATTATAAGCGGCGATCCGAGGAAATGGCAGCCAGTGACACATAGGAGTTTGAGATATCCGGTCACTAGACCGTTAATTCAGCTGGTCGGCGAGTGCTTAACCATGGTTCCTGGACAAGTTGGCAGCGGCTGGCGGGGGGTCTAGACCCAGCGAGCTCCCTGTCTAAAAGTCATGATGAGCTTATGTTTTTGTCGCCACCGGTGATATGACAGATTCTAGATTGCTTAGTTAGCATAATTCACGGGTCGCACATCCACCCCATGGGAGTCTGTGCCTTGTTGAACATGTAGTTGCCCAGATACCGGTGGTGACGCAACCACATACCTCGAATCGGGCGGGAATTATCTTGAGATGGAGTTTATTCCTCTCTCTATCTATTCCCGGTCTAGATGGTCACCGAAGCTGGTCTTAGCACAGAGTATCTCGGAACCATCCGTCTCATCCGTGCCATCCGTGTGGTTCTGCCTCAGAGCGCTCGGCGTCGGGCTTTGTTTGATGGGTTCCTACAACTAGGGTGTGCCAAAGCTGGGCTGGACGAGTTACTTAATTGCTGTTACTACCATAGTGTCATAGATTCCGACTACTCGGCCGGTACAGCTCTCACTCAGAGCTTTGCGGAACAGGCTGCCCCGGTTGACACCCACGCCTTGGAGCTTCAATGCCATTATGTCGAGCTCGGGTGTCCCGGATACAAGCTACTTTTAGAGGAGAGGTTAAAAAGAAGTCCTGGATAGTCCTTCATGGAATATTGATATCGAAGGCCTTCGCTAATAGATGCTTGCTTGGTCACGGTTGTTGACGAAGAGCTCTAGTAAACAGGTAGAATGCCATGGCCCCCTCGCTCTTTCCTTAACAGTACCAACTGTAAAACTACAGGAAAGTGCACTGTGCAGCTCGGAAATTTGTCTTCCACCTGCCGGCCATAAGGACCACAATGCTCCTTCAAGAAGGGTTGTAGGCTAGAACGGGTCGCCGACGGGAGACAGAGAAACGGTGGCCTCATTAATAGATAAGGCCGTCGCCTTGAGGAATTGTAGGACTATATCGGCCATGTGTTTATGGATTTTGCTCGCAATATATCGATGTTGAGGTGAATCAGCCCTACCCCGTTCTCCGTAGTAGAGCATCTCCAACACCAACACCATCTATCCATACCTTCTATCCAGAACCCAGTGCAACTCTAATATTATTGGCCAGTTGGAATAAGATCCGACACTCCAAAGTGGCAAGGATTCTCTTCCCCGCTCGCAACCTCGGTAGGGGCAGCCGAGATGCTTGCTGTGCGGGGAAGCTGTCTATCTTATGATCTGGGTTGATCTAATACCTGTTCATCTAATCCCTGAATACTCTACTCCCAATGAACCTGTAATCTAAGGACCATGGCGCAGGAACATGGCAAAAACATCCCCTCCTACAGCCAAATCGCCTGCGTCGGCGCTGGCATCAGTGGGATCGCACTCGGCGCCACGCTGAAACGATGGTACAACCTGGACGACATCCGCCTGTTCGAGCGCCATAGCGACTGCGGAGGAACATGGCATATTAGCTCGTACCCTGGTACGTTTTACATCTTACCCAGTTTACCCAGCTAACCCGGCCCTCCCTATCCAGGCTGTGCATGCGATGTACCCAGTGCGCTATACAGCTACTCCTTTGCACCAAACCCAGAATGGACCAAGTTGATGCCCTCGTTCGAGGAGATTCAAGCCTACCAGCGAGCTGTGGCAGACCGGTATGGACTGCGCGATAAAATGACCTTTCGTACAGAGGTGAAAGAGTGTTTCTGGAGGGAGGACGCTTCACGGTGGCTGATGGTACTGCGGAATGTTGATACCGATGAGATCTCCTACCACGAATGTCAGATCCTTTTTGGAGCGACGGGCATCCTAGTTGAGCCTCGTCCTTGCGATATTCCTGGGGCGTCGACCTTCAAGGGATCCCTCTTCCACTCTGCGCGGTGGGACCATGATGTTAGCTTGGAGGGGAAGAAGGTCGTCGTTATAGGCAATGGATGTGCGTTCACCAGCCTGACCACTTTCAAAAGAGAGGCAGATATTAACATATAGCACGTTAGGCACTGCTGCTCAGATTGTGCCAGCGATAATGCAACCCAGCACATCAGTAACGCAAATCATCCGCAGCCAGCACTGGGTCGTTGACCGTGGAAACTTCACTTACCCTCCGTGGATGATCTGGGCATTTCGCCATATTCCTCTTCTTCACCGTCTCCATCGCTTCGCGATCTACCAGGGCGCCGAAGCCGACTGGCAGTTGTTCCCAATGACCAAGCCCGCCGCACAATACCGGCAGAAGAGGCGCGTGGAAATCGAATCTTATATGCGGAGGACAGCTCCAGCAAAATATCACGACATTCTCATTCCAGACTTTGAAGTTGGCTGCAAGGTATACCACTCTATACTTCGTTGAATGTTTTCCTGGCTAACAGACAAGCGCCGAATCTTCGACTGCAACTATCTCGACTCTCTACACAACGAGAAGATGCTCCTAACAGACGCAAAGATCCTCGAAATCGTCCCCGAGGGCCTCCAGACCTCGAACGGACTCATCGAAGCAGACGTGATCGTCCTAGCAACGGGGTTCAACACAAATACCTTCCTCCCAGGAATCCAAGTATATGGCCGAAACAGCAAAACCGTCGAGGAGCACTGGGGACGCAATCACGGCCCGGGGGCGTATAATACAACCTCCATGAACGGGTTCCCTAATTTCTTCCTCTTGCTTGGGCCGAATACTATTACTGGCCATACGTCTGCTATTATGGCGACTGAGAAGTATGCCTGTACCGTACCATATTAAAGCTTAGCATCATGGCTAACTGGAGGTATAGCTCTGTGAACTATGCACTCCGTATCCTCAAGCCCGTTCTAGATGGATCTGCTGCCTCGGTCGAGCCGAAGCTCAGTGCCGAGGATGACTACATTGATAAGGTCCAAGCTGCTTGTCAGAATACCGTTTGGCATTCGGGGGGTTGTAACTCGGTAAGGCCTATCTATACATGCCCTCGTTTGGAAGTATATCTCTAACATCTTATTCAGTGGTACATCAACGACAAAAAGTGGAACGCGACGGCATATCCCTGGACGCAAGCCCATTTTTGGTATAGATGTCTGTTCCCTGTTTGGACGGACTGGAATATTAAAGTGAGTTTACTATCTTCTCTGCTTGATTTGTACATATAGGAGGGTGCTAAGAACTGCGAACAGTGGGTTCAAAAACCGGCAAGGACAGGCCGGAAACAGTTGCTGTTGATTATCTTATTCATCATTTGGGCTGGAATATATAAGAAGAGACTCAATATTCGTGGCGTTGCTTCGACTAGGCGGATTGTAAGTGACTTGAGAAGGAGAGTTGGATACTAGGGTTGGCATAGATGGCAGACACAGACAGACATTGACGTTGCCAGCGTACGGTGTATTTCTGGCGTTGAGCCGGGACTACATTCAGTATTGCTTGTATTTACTGTATATAATCTTAGTCTCTTTCAGCTTGTTCTAAATTGCGATCGTTCCCATCATGACCTATATTCATTCCATTGGCTCGCTTCAGTAAGGGATTTCGAAGCTGTAGGCATCCTGGTAGTGCATAGCCCAGTAGGTGTCCCAGATCTTCTTCGTGATGGGCCCGACTTGCCCATCCTTGATCGGTCGTGCATCCAGTGTAGTGATGGGCATGATTCCACCCGCAGTCGTGCACATGAAGACCTCATCCGCATCGTAGAGCTTCTGGATAGGGACGAGCTCAACTCGAATCTCAAGACCATTCGCTCGCGCGGCATCAATGACACTTTTGCGAGTTATGCCCTCGAGGACTCCACGGGATGGAGTGAACAGGACACCATCTTTGACCAGAACAATATTGAAGCCGGAGCCTTCCGTAAGATTGGTATCGCCATCTGTCAGAAATGGATATTCTGCGCCCCGGTCAGCAGCCTCATGCAGGCCACGCACGAGGTCTCCCCACTGAAGATTTTTAACTGTAGGGTCCATTGAACCTGGCGGGGTTCGGCGTACAGTCCGCGCAACGATAGCAGTTCCGCCGTGGGCTTGGACCTCGGGTTCCATACACCAAACATAGGGCTGAATAAACATGTAGATACTGTTTTTGATATCTTTCGGGTCTGTTCCTCGGACTCCTTTAAGGCCGCGGGTCACGATGATCTCAACAAAGGCGTCCCGGATACCAGACCTTCTGACCATATCTACCAAGATGCGTTTCACCTCCTCACGGGGCAAGGGCAGCTTCAGGCGAAGTTTTCCACAGCTGGCGTCGAGGCGGTCGATGTGATCATCCAGACGGAAGAAGTGGCCGTCCCAAACGGAGGGCACATCGTAGGTAAGGTCGCTGTGCATGAACCCCTGGTCCAGCAAAGGAATTCGGGCTTGGTGGAGCGGAGAGAGTTCGCCCTCAACCCAGGCAACACCTTGGGCAAAGGGGTTTGTGCTGGCAGCGAGAACCGCCTGTCGCTCCTGATAGGCGGCAAAGACTTTCTGCATAGTCGTCATGGTGAGGCTGAAACTGTTCACGTTGGGTTTGGGTTTTTAAACGGCTGGGGAACAACATGGAAGTAGAGTATTGCATCGTTTAAGTACTCCATGCCGGCCTTTTCCACATACCACGTGTAGAAAGACGCGCCATTTCTGTCCAGGGCCATTGTAAGCGTATCAGGAAGGCGAGTTTACTGCCAAGTCCCCCGATACAATTGGTGGGCTTAGTTGCCTTTTACAGTAATAATGATGTTTTACTGCATTGGGAAGGAGAGACAATTGAAAATTGGAGTGAAATCATATTGAAACAGCAGTTGACTCGTAGTGTCGGGCTTGAAGTATACATTCTAAGGTTGGGCTAACTATTATACAGTCTATGGATGCCTTACATCCCTCAGTTCGATGAACTGGAAGCCCTAAACTGCCAATGACTCTCTTGTTCTAGTCTATATCTCAACGCGGAGATGTCAAGGTGCATGTGCGTACAGCGATATTTTCAGCCCCTTCCCCGTCTTGAAAACTCGTGGATTACGTTGCTTGTCATTCTCGCAACATTATTCTCATACGCATCCCATCCCAGGCTGCTCATCCAATTGATACTGCCTACGGAGAACACCGCACCACCCCCCGCTGTCTCGTAGTATGTCAGATCGCTTCTAACCCGGTCACAGCTGGACCCCAGTGTGTTTACCATTGGAAACATCGAGTCTTCGTTAAACAGGCCAAAGCTATCATCATGCTGTTCGCTGGTAGCCAGGACAAATGTATGCGGCGGTGACCCAAGCTCATAATCCAAGCGATCAATTTCATCGCCACTGGCACCACCACCGAACCCATGTTCACCAATTGGGTCTTTCAGATTAATACCGTCGAAAATCCACGATAACCGCGGATTGCTGGCATACGCTGTGTTCGCCCTGTATGGTTTCCCTTTCCCCGTTCCAAACGCACACGGGCCGATGCCAAACAAATAGTTAGCAGCCCGTCCGCGACTTCGCCAAAGCCCGCCCTGCATACCACTTATACTATGCATCCGTTCACCAGCCGGAAAGGTCACAGAGCGACAGCCTTGATCTCCCTTTCTAACTTCAAGACGATGTGCACGGGCTGTGTCGATTTCCGCAACCCAGTAGAACCCGTTGCCACCCAAGTACATCAAATTGCCACCTGCCCTCGCAAATCCTGCAAAGGCATCCAGCGTCTGCAGCGACTGGTATTCTGGGTGGCAGCCTGTAATCACGGTATCAAATCGGGAGAGGGCCTCTTGGCCTTGGGTATGGAGGCAGTGGTCTGTGACGATGTCGTAGGAAACCCCGAGTTTCTCTAGGAAGCCGACCATAAGCAAATCTGCACTGAATTCCCGAGGGCGGTCCAATGCCCAGTGCACATATCCTGGGCGCACGTTCAGGATTGGTCGAAGGGCAGTGGAATATGCACAGGGAGAACCGTCTCTGTGGACATCGTAGGCCGAGAGACCCAGGTCAGGCCGCTGGTCTAGCCTGTCGACATATTCGTTTCCTCTTGCAACAGGGACTCCGTCTGGGGTTGTCATTGCGGACGACCGAGTCTGATCAAACATACGCTCGTTTGCATATGCAAGATAGGTGAACGTGGTCATGACAAGGGCCACAGTTGCCTTTGACTCTGCATTTGGGCGGACGAAGAAGGTCACCATATCTCGCCCCCCCGTGCCTTCAAGACTCTTCACCTCCACCGCGTAGGCACCGGACCGGGCCATCCGAGGTATGGTTACAGAGAAGCTGGTCGACCACTGTGCATCGTCCAGGTCGTCTTCGTGGAAGTGAATCGCCCCGTAACCGTACTTTGCTTTGGTCCAATCTGGTTCAGAGCCATCCCAGTCATGCCCTTTCACTGCTCGGGTCGGTGAATTGATGAGATACCCATGACACCTGTTCCCAGATGTATCGACGATGGCATCGCTTGTCATTTTCAGGGAGAAGTCGTATCGTGCGATCACCGTCCCAGAGCTGACGACTGAGGGGGAGTCAAGGCGGCCGTTATAGAAGCACGAGGGTCTGGCGCTCAGCTCGTCCGGCGATCGAAACATGGCGGCGCCAAAGAGTAAAGCATTAGAGCCCAAAACCAACGGCGATCCCAAGGTCTCCGTGACGACTTCTGGGGACGGTGACTTCTCCACCAGGCGATTCAACTGCTCGATCTTTGAGCTGACGCTGCGGCCAGAAACCTCCAGGTGTACGTGAATCCACCGCCAGCGATTGACAGGAAACTGGCTTTCCAGGACCTCAATTCTGCTACCGGTACCTAAAAGAATCGCCAGCCTCGAGTTTCGCAGGATCACCGCAAATCCCGTGTGAGAGCTCACGTCGAGGCAGGAAATCAGACTCTGACAATATTGCTCTGTCTGCAGCAGATACGGCTGGAAATATAGTTCCACTTGAATGCCAGCGTCGGGGTTGTGCGGAACATCCTCCCACGAGGGTATGAGCGCGTAAGACCCTGGGTTGGCTGACTGGTAGTGTCCATTGTCGTGCTCTCCTCTAGGGACTTCTTCGATCTCCTCTTCAACAAGCGGCGGGGCATGTGGCCCACTGTAGCCTTGGATAAGACGGACCAGCCGATGGGAATATCGTCTATCGGTAGACGAAAGCTAGTATGGTTAGCCTGTAGTAGAGGAAGGTCGAATGGGCGTAATACTTTGATATCGACTGACTCTCCTGGAGACACTATCCACGGCTGGGCATAGCCGATTATCTGGGGGGGTTGGACGGTGTCTGGCATGGCGATTCGAAATCAAACCACTCAAACAGGAAGACAATTGATAATCTCAAAATATATGTACGTGCACAGCTGAGAGATTGTATCTGCATCGGATGTGATTGTGGGTAGAGATTAGAACGTCTGCAGACATCTCTGTAATGTATGTTACTGCATTAGGAAGGAGAAATTAAGCCTTGGAGACTCTTGGAATGCATTCATCCTCCGGTTGAGTCAATGAAACTTCCCCCATTGTTTTACCTACTTGGGCAGGTGGGTTATAACCTGATCCACTATACTTGAGCGAGGAGAGACTAACGGATAGACATCATAACCACGAGATACAGCATATATAAGTCTGTCCGACGGATGGAATGCTTCCTTGGTCTTAGTGGCCATACAATCCCGATGACCTCCTCTGAGATACAAAGGATTGATTGCTTGTCCCGTTTGGAGCAAAGGCCATGGCCGTAGTCATGATTATCTCTTTACAGTTCAAGAACTTTAGCCACCTTTCAAATGACCATTCTATATGCTTTCTCAACCGAACAAGAGCTGGGTCGCTCCCTGTTTTGACATTGAAGGCTTCCTCGTTTTGCTGTCAATGACAGCCCCCCACCACTGCCCCGTTGACCATATTTCATTGAGCAAAACAGGCACCGAGCTGAACATGCCGTACCGACTCTTTTGCTCCCAGAAAAGGCAATAAGCGTTTGCAAACTGCCGCTGTTCTTCATCTTGTGCCTCGCTCCCTGCCAGGAAAACAGGGAGCAACAACTGCTTCTGCGCTTGAGATGACTGTCGACAGCACCGAACATGATCAAGAATCTGCCGTGCGGATATTGTGATTTCAAGACGTCGTAGTTGTCGACCACTGGTTCCGAAAAGTCGTTCGATGTACAGTAGAAGCGCGTACCGCCATGCCTCGACACAATGGTACCGATCGTGCTGTTCGTGAATGAGCTCTTCTGCGTCCGCATCGGCCAGGTGTTCATATTTGCTCGTGTTGTCAGGCAATTGGAAGCTCTCATCGTTCCACTCGGATATCTCCTTGTGGATCTTCCAAACAGGCTCTTCGTTGAAGGTCAGCCATTCCATAGAAAGAGCGATCTCACGCTGTTCGGCAAGTTGGGTGAGCTTAGATATCTGGACGATTAATGCGCCTGGACATCCAGCGAGCTCGTAAAAAGACCAAGGGTCATGTATTTCCCATCCAACGAGGAAATCAATATAGGACTTCCCCATTGTGGTGCCTTGGCGAGATATCAAGGCGATGGTCATGTCCCACCTAACGGTTAATTCAGAATTTGAGCAACAATGCATTCTGGTAGGTCAGCTTACCAGGCCAGCATTCCCACTTGGGATCGCACTCGAGAAGTCGTAAGCGAGCTGAGACCACCACAAGCCTCGATCACGGAGTGGGCTCGCCCTAGATGAGAATTCCAACTGCCAACAGCGGACAAAGTGCACTGGTTGCGAGAACTATCTTTAGCTACCACAATAAGAAACCCGGATGAGCAGTGGGCCACTCACGTCCAGTGTAAACAGAATCAAAATCGGTTCAAGCATATGGAGCCCCCCTTTAGACTCGAGCCTGTTAACAGCAGACTCGAGTAGCTGAAAAGCCTGACGGCGGTGCTCATCAGCCTCTGTAGACCAACCACCTGTTAAACGCCGTAGATGCTGGCAGCACAGTGCCAGTACGGAATGATATAGCAAACGAGATCCACAGGAAGTCTGGCGCTCGCACCGGAAAGGGTTCACCGAGACATCCGAGGTTAAGGGCAATATGCAGAATTCGGAGTCATCTATCAACCGGTTATTACTATTGTCTTTGAATCCTCAGTGGAGCTGTACACATATCCAAGAGCCACGAGTGGTCATTAGAAGACAAGTTAAATATCCCTGGCGACTGCTCAATCGCTGCCGGGCTTTCTGCTGCCAAAGAGTCATTAAAGAAGTTGTCGGGGATTGATAAAGAATCAAGAATATTCGAGATCATGGGGTCGTATAGAATAGAATCACCCGGCAACGTTTCGTCTGGTAAATCTGGAAAATCCAGCAATCTCAGTCGCAGGATCATGAGCAAGCCAGGTGGGTTCACCCACTATAATTACTATTCTGATTAAGGGCATTCGCACTCGAATCCTCAGCCGCCAGGACGAGGTCGTTTGCCATCTCCGCTACAGCTTGCGACTCGCTACGCTGCCCAGACACCTGGTTTCGGGCACTGCCTTGTTTAGATGAACTGCATCTTTTACGCCGTGCTCTTTGTCTTGATCTGGTCGGTACAAACCGAAAATGACGGAGGGTTGCTGGGCTTCGTCCCGCAGCGGTGGATTGGCCGTCGCCGTCATGAGCAGCATTAATACGAACCTGAGAGGCCGACGAGCCTTCGGTCAACATGCGCCGGCTGTCCCAGGTGAGAGGAGTAGCAAAGCCACCACACCTGCGGCCATGATCCAGGCATGTTGAACACCTTGGGCGTTGACGGTCGCACTGGTCTCCTAGCGATGTACATGTATGACAGTCCGTGCGGGCAAATCCCAGAGAGTTTGATCTCCGGCTCTTGTTTACCATTGCGGAATGGCACGTATAAGAGATCTTGGGCATCTACAGACCTCGGGATGGGTTCATGGATGAAGCAGCACACTGCCGGCAGGGATTATGAAGTAATACAGAGTCCTGCTACCTGCACCTGACTAAGCAAATACTCAATGCGGAAGGTGGGACTTTCCTTGCAGACTGGCCACTCTGGGAACACCAAAGAGCGGACCCACGCCCACCTTCCTATTATAGTATATTGGAATCAGTTCCTGCCTCCTGGAAGTTTCGGAACATTACGCCGTCTGCCCATTGCCATCGATGCATCGAACCATTGGAACTCGGACCTATCGATTTTAATGCACAAGGTCATATAGAAAGTGAGGTATCTTATTTAGCCGACCTCCCCTCCCAATCCCACGCCCGATTCCCAGGAAACTTCTCCTTGGTTGCAATATCCCAAACCTGAACGTCCTTGCTATCCCAATCCTCAGGCTTAAAGCAAGCGCTCGCAATCTTCTTCTTCGACGGCTTCCCGGTATCCGTCGTCGCGGTGAACGTGTCGGAGCGTATAATCCGTAGCAGCGTGGGCAGTTTAAATGCAGGAAGGCCCTTCTCAACAGCTAGCCACCAACGGAGGTTCGCGAGCTTGAGGTCCCCGAGGCAGAATTCTGCCTCGGGCGTTGTCTTTCGTAGGAGTAGGGCTGTGACGCGTTGGCCCATTACTAGATCGTCGACGCCTAGCACGAATGCTTGTGAGACGCCGGGATATGAGCGCAGGGGGTCTTCTATGTCGGCTGCGGTGCATTTGTAGCCCATTGAGCGAATGACTGGATTTTTTTTAGTAGCCAGACTGAACATCGTGTTTGAACGGTCTTACCATCTTGACTTGCGCGGCCGAGTACGTATATCTTCCCGCCTGGCCCAACCTTGCCCATGTCGCCTGTTTTATAGAACCCGTCCGCATCGAGTGCGTTGGAATTGACGGTTGGATCGCCCGATAGGTAGCTACAATCGTATATCAGCCTTCCGTGTAATTACCTTGGTCGGGGTAAGAAAGGGGTTAATAAACCGTTTCATCACAAGCGGTCCCTTGACGCATATCTCGCCGCTCTCGTTGGCCTTGACGGTCAGTTCGGGGTTATGCCAACCACAGTGATCCTGTTAAAGTTCCATTCCATTAGTATATATCCATTATAAAGCTGGATTGTACGCACCACAGGCCTGTTCGCCGTCCAGTCCGTCATCGAAACCATCCCCGCCACCTCCGTCATCCCATATAGATTAACCAACTCTTTCCCGCCCAAGAGCTCCCTCCAGGAATCCTTCACGCAATCCTGCACTCTCATTGAGCCCGTCAATATAATTCTAATATCGCGCAGGCCCTTCAAAGCTTCCTGGCGGGCCCCCTGCCCCTTAATACAATCAAACCTCTCCTGTATCAACGTAAGAAGCGTCGGGGACGCCTGGAAACACGTTATACCCCCACCGTTCTGCATCCGCTCCCAGAACCAACCGGGGCTGAATACGCTGTTGCAGATCTCGATACTTGCCCCAGTGTATGCGGCTACCAGCTGGAAATCGAACCCGCCTTTCCAGTGCGCCGGCGCGTGGTGGAGCCATTTGTCTGAAGGGGATAGAGCAAGGCCGCGCTGGTAGTTTTCCATGCCCTTTAGGACGCTGCGGCAGCTGGTTAGAACACCCTTGGATGGGCCAGTTGTGCCAGAGGTGTAGAGGAGGCAGAAGCCGCGGTCTGGGCTGAAGGTTGGGTCGTCGTGGGATTCTTGGACAAGTTCAAACTCGATGTTTGAAAGGTCGGGAGGGTTGGATGGAGCAAAAGAAAGGTGGGGGAGTGAAAGTGATGATGATATTGTCTCGGCGTATTGGGACGCCAGCTGGCTGCTGGTAATCAGCGAGGCGTTGCAGGTTCCTAGGAAGTAGTGGGCCTCTTCGAGGTGGACTTGGGAATCTGTATATATGTGAGCATTCATCCATCAACAATGTGAAGGGTAAAGAAATAGCATACTCAACGGAACCACAATTGCGCCGAGACTTTGTATCGCAAGTAAAAGCACCATGAAGTCAAACCCCGCCCCTGAAACAGTCGCAATGAAGATCTCTTCGCTGGGATCCTGCAGCTTTTCCAGGGTCTCCGCGCTCAGCTGCCTCTTCAGCCGGTCTCGGTGTGAGAGCACCTCATATAGAAACTCGGTGAACGTCGCCTCTTTTCCCGTCTCAAGATCCTTGATGAAAGTTCGATTGGCACTCTGCCGCCAGTGCTCGTAGAGCCGTCGGAGCCATAGGTGGTCGGGGACTTGGATGGATGTGCGTGTCATCGTGGAGACAATTGTGGTGTCACTGGGCAGTTTCTTCGATGAGGGGATTCCTCTAGGGGATTCGCATATCTTATACCTCGGATTAAATAGGCATTACGTAGCCCCCTAGCCCTACGGGGTACGGTGTGGGCATTTTCGGTCCCGGCCCTCTGGGACAGGGCAAGATGGGTTGGGCCCTGATCCACAGGAGCGATGTGCAGACGCGAGGGCCGGACATCTTCGCCGATAATGAATTTGAAGATCTTGAAGGATATACGATCGCCAGTAGATCCGTAGATCAGCTATTCCAAAAGAAAGGTACCAAGGGGTTACGTACTGCAAGGGGAACCATTTTATTAAGGTGGGATTTATACTTCATTTGTTGGCATCTCGCGTCAACCAAATCTCACATGAGCAAGATCGGCTGATAACAATGACTATCGCACGGCCGAATGGAACGGTTGTGCTCTCATTATACGCGAAGTCGAGATCGCAATCCTCTCTGGAAGCGCAATGGCGGTCGCCTTTGGTTCAAGTCTACTTAGTTGCTGTTCTGTCGCAACCACCATCTCCTCGCCCAGTAAAACACCAGTCCTAACCCCCAAACCGCTATGAGCACGGCCGCCTGGAATGGTGCAAAAACTGCTCCTCGAGCAACAATAAACCCACTAACAATAGTAAAAACCCCCGGGATGAGAATGATCGGCTTATACGGGCGATGTAGCTTTGGTTCGCGGATCCTCAAGACGATCGCTCCGATCATCGTCAGGAAAAAGAAGGTATACTCTCCCAGGCCATTGAAGGTCACCAAAGCCCGGAAGTTGCCGAAGATAATGTATAGCGACGAGCACAGGGTGGAGAAAATGAGTGCGTTGAGTGGAGCATCGGACTCGGTCGTGGAAACATCATCAGACTCGGTATCTGATCGGGGTTCAGATCGGAGCCCGACATATCCCACTTGGCCTAGGAACCGAGGCAGCCAGTTCTTGTTCGATGCGGCAACGATCATACGGCTCCCCACGAAGGCAGTCCCGAGTAACGAGCCGGCAACAACGAGGCAGATCAAGGCAGCAGCCACCAGGCCAACAACAGGGCCCAGGAGATGGTTGAACGCAGTCTATATGGTCAGCCACGATACTGCTGTCGCATTAAACACAGAGGACATACAACGGCCACGCTATCAGTCGTGGAAACGACTTCCCACGGGAGTAAGACGTAATAGGCGGTGTTCACCGCGATAAACCCAGAGACAATGATTGGGATGGCTGTGTTGATAGCCAGAGGGAGCTGACGCGCGGGCGCAGACAGTTCAGCTGTGATGTAGATGGCCTAGAGTTCTATTAGTGAAGGGTCTTTAATATCTCGCCCGACGAGCGTACCTTATCCCATCCCGAGTATGCCCAGAGAGCACCATACAGAGCAGCCGAGTAATGGCCTAGCATCTCCCAGCCAGGCAGCTTGCTCCAATCGATCTTCGACCCGTCCGGTCCAATGCTCGTCCGGTAGCCGAACCAGGATTTGGTCCACCAGTCTTGCGGTAGCTCATCTGTACGTGGGGTCGCAAGGTGGTAGAAAACGACGGCAAGTCCAGCCACGACGGTCGCGACGATTGCGGTGAACTTGGAAGTGACGAAGAACCAGTTCAACCGGTTGGTTGTCTTGGTACTAATCCCGTTGGCCATACTAAAGATGGTGAGGACTAATATTGATAGGAACTTGTGTAAAGCTCCCTGGGTTCTGTTGTTTTCTCCGATGGCGGAGAAGACGCTCTCCACGAAGACGATGCTCATGATCGCCAGCGAGGCGGGGATGACAGCGACAACCCAGGTCCACGCCGCCAGGAATCCAAAAACATCGCCAAATATATACTGAAGGTACGGCTGTACGCCTCCTGCACTGGGTGAGTTTTATACAACTTAAGAAAGTTTGGGCGCGTACCTTCGCCTGGAATGGCGGTGCCGAGCTCGGCCATCGTGGCTGCTCCTGTCCATGCCAGGATTCCCCCCACCAGCCAGACAATCAATGCAAACCCAGGCGATGGCACATTCGTATCAATCGAGCCGGGAGAGGTGAAAATGCCGCTTCCGATGACAATGCTGATGATAATGCTGAAAGCCTCGGCGGTTCCAAGATTCCGCTTGAACGAGGTCCGTGGTTCAGCGACCGGGGGTGCTTCCTCGACCGCACCATACTCTGGCTGTTGTTGCTCTCCCAGGAGAGGCGCTGTATCGCCGTGATTTTCAGTCATGATGAAACCCAAGTTGATGACTGAATTGAAGTGGAAGAGGAAGATGGAGACGGCTGATTTATCGCCGGCACAAAACGGCAGTCTCCACATCGCGTAATTCCGCGCCGAATGGCGAGATTACATTACGCTCCGTACGAAGTAGACCTTGAAATATACAATATACGTTGTATCAATATATCTAAATATTTAAATGCCTGTCTTCCTCGGCACAGGCCACTCCTCCAAGAACGTTGTCAATCCCCTGCCCATCGAACAAGCCATGACAGTCCCATGGTCCTCGCCTGCATACTCATGAAAGCTCATCGTATGCAGCCTCGCGCACCCCTTGAGCAGACCCATCAACTCCACCACATTATTCCTCATATTCAGTGTCTCCGCAAAGCGCTTCCTATCCTGCCACTTGTCGTCCGCTTCATCATTCCTCCGCCGCGGATCCTGCTCCAGCCCACCCAGATACATCATGAGCGTCGGCAGCTTCTTCTCCCCAGTAACCCCCTTGACCTTCCCAATAAAGCTCCTCGCCTCACCCAGAATACACTTCTCATTCCACCAAATCGACGGGCTGCTCGCAATATACGCATCAAACATGCCCGGACGCGTGAGGAGCGCATGCAGGGCAAACAGCCCTCCAAATGAGTGCCCGTACAGCGCCTCCCTCGATATACTGACTTTCGGAAACCGCTCCTTCACAGCTGGACGTACCGAATCACGTATGAAATCAAGGAAGATATCCGCGCCCCCGCACCCTTCCACCGGCTTATCAGGCGTCGGGACAGTCAGGTCGAAGCTCCGCCGGGTAAGATGGAATACCTTCCCTGTGCCTGCGAGTGGGTATCCGATTGCGACGATGATGGCGCCGCCTACGTAGTTTGGATCTACGGAGCGACGCCAGAGGGCTTCTGTCGCTGTTAGGAAGAGGGCGTTTCCATCGACGATGTATCTAGTTTGCTGTTAGTATTTCGTCTGAGGTAGATGGGGATGAGCAGTGTTTACATGATGGGGAGGTGAGTACGGTCAGTGTCTTGCTCGCGCTGGTTCCAGTGCAACGGCCACGATATTTGGATCAAGTACTGCTCACCACGGGCGTTGTTGAGGTGGAACTGCTCCGAGTTCGGCAGGCTGATGCCTGTCGGCTTGTCGGTTTGGGTCATGTTAAGGGTTTAGTACGGCGAAGACTGAGCAGCAGGGAATGCGAGAAAGTAATGCAGAAGTGAGAATTGAGGATGAGCTGAACACTGCGTTGTTTTCATCTAATCAGATCGACCTTTGTCCCGCCGGAGTCGGACTTCTTATCTGATCCGCTATTACTAGCGGTATTTCCGTATTGACAGTATTCACGTATGAATACGGCACTTGGATACTGAAATAGGTGGCATTGGCTAGTTACCTAGAGTATGCTGGCCGAGTGTTGCCTGGGTCAGGTTGAGAGAATATGCTATATCTTGGTACTGTTCAAGCTATGTCTCATTGATGATAGATTGAATGGTCTGTACTTAACAGAAATCCCGTCTATATATATCTCACCCTATTCCTTGCAACAAAGAAATCAGACACTGTTGGAGATAATAATTTAGTTACATGAGTCGTGTTGGTCTGACACCTTTATGTCACAAAGTCACGCAAGACTTGCGAGCAGACTCCAACGAGGGGTAGATAAACCAAGGCGGACCATCCTCTTCAAACCGAGTCACAACCACGGAGATATTCATAATATCGAGACTACAGTTAGAATAGCGATGGATGCCAAAGGCGAATACACTATAGGAGTTTCCAGGATCTTCGAGTCCTCTCCACGCTCGCGAAGACGCGCCCTCCGACGTTGGAGACTGCCAGTCGTGACGGCGATATGCATTGCAGGACTGTTCGTCTACAGCCCCAGCGAGATCTCGTTCCAACCAAATGCAGTTTCTCAGAATGATTTCTACGAAGGACTGCAACAGTGTCACGACACTGCAACTCCGCTACCCCAGCGAGACGCCCCAACCAGCGACAGACAAAACCCCCGCTGGAATTCCGTCTCGGGACAAAAGACGCCCATCGTAATCCAAAACGCAACCCTTTTCGACGGAGAATCTATCCTTCCCGACTTCGTCGACATAATATTCGACACCGGCGTGATCCGCTCCATCATCCCTGCTGGCTCAAACGATTCCTCCTTTCCGCACAACGCAGAGGTCATCAACATCCACGGGAAATATGTAACCCCAGGGCTGGTCGACATGCACTCGCATCATCTGGAGTCACCGTTCCCTGCCTTATCTGGAACAGCAGATGTAAACGAGCGTCCGTTGCTAGGCCCCATCACGCCGTTCGTGCGCGCCCTGGATGGATTCACGGCTTCTGATCCGGCAATTCGGATTATTGCCTCTGGCGGCGTTACATCGTCCCTTGCTCTACCAGGCTCGGCGAATATAGTCGGTGGTGAGGCGTACCCCGTTAAGAACCTGCCCTTCCCTGGTGCGAATGGGGAGCCGGTTAGTGAGGAACTGTTACTGGAGCATGGGATTCCGGAGGCGCAGAGGCAGCGGTATCTTAAGATGGCTTGTGGGGAGAATCCGAGGAGGGTTTATGGACATACGAGGCTCGGACTTGCGTGGCTGTTGAGGAAGGAGCTTGCGAGGGCGAGAGATATACAAAGGGATCAAGATGCATGGTGTCGAGCAGCGGTTGAGGTTGAGAAAAGCTACAGGTATACGCGGACGAGGGATATATCAAAGTTCCTTGCGAGGGAAGGTGGCCGGCCGCATTCATTCGAACTCGAAACTTTTCTGGCGCTTCTTAGGGGTGAACTCAATGTCAACGTCCATTGTTATACCCCCGAAGACCTGGAGCGGATTCTGTCAGTTCTGCATGAGTTTGGCATACATATCAAGGGTTTTCACCACGCGTTGGAAGCGTGGCAGGTGCCTGAGTTACTGAAACAGTGGGAACCGTACGTTCATGCTTTTGACTAACCACTAAATGATCAATTGATAACCAGTGTGCAGGAATGTTACTATTGCAACGTTTGCCGAGCACGCGTTCTACAAATCTGAGGCGTTTGGGGCGAATCTACGGGGGCCGAAGATATTGAACGACCATGGCCTCCAAGTTGCTTTGAAATCGGTATGGCCCTTCGAGAATGAAGCTTACTATACCCCTTCACTGAGACCTTTTAGGATCATGGCTCTGAAGAATATAATGCCAAATACCTTCTGTGCGTCAATAATAAGACCCCCGCTTCCATCGGAATCACAATTTATTAATATAAACAGTGACCAAGCTTCTATTGCCCATTCATATGGCCTGCCTGCCGATAAAGCCCTTCAGTCTGTAACATCAGTTCCGGCTCGTTCTATACAGCAAAGCCACCGCATTGGATACGTTCGCCCGGGCTATGACGCCGACATTGTCCTCTGGGATGACCACCCACTCGGAGTAGGTGCGAACCCCGTTGAGGTCTTTATCGATGGTCGTCCTCTGTTGGAGAATAAAGATATTACCGGTCAAACTTCTCCCGCGAAGTCAGGCATTACAGACAATAGGGAAAATGCACCAGCAATACGTCCGTATATTGGCACCGAGGAGAGGGACAATGTCTGCACACGTATGCAAGACTCCCAGGGGCCGGTCCTTTTCACGGGCGTCACAAAGTCATTAATTGACGTCCCGAGCTTGGACGGGCAGGAAACCGACAACCTCGTCCTCGTGGTTGAAAACAAGCAAGTCTCCTGCCTGGGCACAAAATCAACATGTCTCGGCCAACTTCAAACATCGGAAAACTTCACAGAAATCCCTCTCAAGAACGGCCACATAACCCCAGGACTCATAGCCTTCGGAAACAATCTCGGTATCCAAGAGATCTCACCGGAGCCTTCTACAGGGGACGGTTCAGCCGGGTCTAGCGGGGACTTGCTTGACGAAACGAAGAGCGTCCACTTTGCTAAATACAGCGTCCATTTGCACGGCCGGGCTTTTGATAGAGCGCGGATTGGGGGTGTAACGAAAGCTGTCTCGCCGCCGCATGGGAGTGGTGTTGTTCGGGGAGTTAGTGCCGGCATACGCACTGACGCGAAAGCGTCTATTTTGGATGGAGGTATATGGCGTGACGATGTTGCGCTTCATCTTGCCGTTGGGCAGGGTGCTAAGGGTGAAGAGTCTCCCAACATAGTGCCATTAGAATCCCTTGGCTAACGTGGTGTATATAGACAACGATGCGCCGACTGTTGGTTCTGGGATCGAGTATGTGCGCCGGATATTGGAGCAGGGTCAGAAGGAAGATGCCACGAGCAGCGGTGTATATGTACAGGCTGCGAATGGCTCTCTTCCGCTCGTGGTACAGGCATATAATCAGGTAATCAGAGCACCTTCTACATGAATCTGTCGATGCAATACTAACTATTTGTATAGGATGATATTGCGCAGCTCATTCTGATCAAGCGGGATTTCCCCTCAGTTAATCTCATAATATACGGCGGTCATGGCGCTGCATTGGTAAGCGTCTCTTATATCTATTTCATCTATTTCAGCTTGTTCATATGTCTAGGTTGCGAAACCGCTCGCAGAAGCAGGCATTCCGGTCATCCTGACCGGGAACCGTGGTGTACCAGATACCTGGGAAAAGAAAAACGTCCTCCCTGGCCCACCTTTGAGTGCCAGCCCTGCCAAATTCTTAATTGAGGCTGGAGTACATATCGGTTTAGCAGTCAAGGACGACTCCAAGATTCACGGTTTGGCACGAGAGGCTCGATGGGCAGGGAAATATGCTGGGCTCTCCGATAAAGACGCGATAGCGCTTGTATCGACAAATATCGACAGGATTCTGGGGCTCCCTTCTGGTGCTGAACCTGGGAATAGTGGAAATAACCATGAATTTGTGATCTGGGAAGGTGATCCATTGCGAGGCGAGGGTTCGGTGGTGGCCGCTGTTCAGGAAGATGGGCTGATTGCTGATTGCTGGCCAGACGTTGGATTGGAATAATCTGACTGACTGTAGTGACTTAGAGAGACTATTTAGAAAAAGTCATAATAAGCACCCTTATCGAGCTCCAACGGAGTCTGCTCCGGCCACAATTTCAGCAACGCAGCCTTCACGGCTTCAACCTGCGTGTCATTCACCACGTATTCAGCGTCGTAGAGCATCTCCACCTGTTCCGTGACCCAGAGTCTGCATCCTGCCCCATTGCAATCGAACTCGTATTTCTGGCGATCATTATCTATTAGAACGTTCATAATATCGTCGACTGTGACCTCTGTAAGGATATCCGCCGGGACATCGAGATTGAATGTCGCTTCAATGTCATCAGGTACCAAGTAATCGAGCTCGGACAAAATCAGGTACGCCTTGGATCCGCCTGAGAGGATGTCACTGGGGACTGAGTAACTGGGCAGACAGTTGAGTTGGATAGAGGTGGTGGGAGAGACGACGAGGTAGAGACACCAGTGGTTTGTGCTGGCATCCTGGCGGTGCGGTGCAGCTATAATGCGCTGGATTGGGAGAGAGAGAATATGCTCCTCGCGATCTTCAGGGACAAAATGGATCGGTTTGAATTCAGCCATGGTTTGGGTGAGCTGAGGAGAGAAAAGGGTGAGAAGAGAAGGAGTGGTCTACTTATAGTCCCACTCGTTTATATCAGCGCCTGTCAACCCGATGCACTGCAGTGATTGGATGCGAATAAATTGCAAATGGAGCAATTAAAAACACCCAATAGTGAGCCAGTATTATTTCTTGGTCTGTCCACTCGTGTTTGACCTGGCGCATCCATGGCAAGTTTCCCGGACTCTTTCATGAACACGGGGCATAATTTGGAAAAGGAAAGACTGATGAACTTTTAATCTCGTTGATATTCATGTGTCATTCTCGGTACAATCTCTGTGAGATGGTGGGGGGTCTTGCGTCTTGTTAATTTCTTGAAACGACCCTCTGCCTATCCCAACCAACCATGAGTCCGTTCATTGCAACTGAATTGATGAAAATCTATTCAAATTTCTCTATCAGGCAAGTCAAGGCTGATCACCTTTCGAATACGAGGAGATCGCCAACTACCGGATTCACGTGGTGCTGGATACGAGGTCCCCCTTTCGCACTCCAGCCTCTGGACGATATAATGAGGCTGAATAGAATAGTTGGCCATTGTCGAAGCCATACTATCAGAAGTCTGTGTGATCATGGATCCATTATCAATTGCAACGACGTCGTGGAATCTCAGAACACTATGCTACGAGGTATGTCCCACCACGCCTCTACCACAGCAGACCTAACGCTACCAGCTTATCTCGTTCACGGACAGTATAGTCCAAGACAAAGTCCCAGACTCAGACATGACCATAGTAGGTCTCGGGCAAACTCTCAGAGAGGCGCTTCCAGTCCTTGATGAGATCAATAATACATGGAGGTCCCACTCAGCGGCCCTAATGATGCACCCGTCTGCCAGTTTCGGGATGTGGGTTGCAGTTCAGAGCTCGCTAGAACGGGCTAATATCACTTTTCAGGTGCTTAAGATGAAGGTCGAGCCTGTTGTGAATAGTGGAAAGAAGCGCAGGCTATTCAAGGTGCATGCCAAAGCGTGGACGCTGGGACTGCATGTCAAGTCCATAGCGACGTTTCGCGGTTGTCTTGGGTCTCATACGACTGCTCTGAAAGTGGGAATGCATATGATGAGGATGTATGACTTCCTTCTTTTCTATTCTATTTAGTCTCTCTAAATCATGATTGTCCAGGTGCATGACTCTGCAAGGCGGATCTCCATACGATGTTAAGCAGGCGTCTCTCGCAGTCCTTGATATTGAGATCAAGTACTTGGAGGAAGCAACAGAAAAGACCAGGAAAATTTCGTTTGTTACCACTGAAGAAGACATTGAGAAGAATGCCATGCTAGTCTCCTTCGAAGGCCTGGCAAGATCCGCAAAGGCGTTCTACTCTTTCATGGCCTCTACCCCCATACCAGGCTCTACCACGCAGGTGCAGGCGCAACAAGAAGAAGACAGCCACGAGGCCATGCCCCCTCCATCATACGCACAGGCTATGCACTCGGACTACGAAGCAGACTCCGACGATGACTATCCCGATCCCTCTCCATACAACGTCGCTGCCCGCACCGGCAATTTCGACGAGATCAAAAGACTCGTCTCGATCGGTGCTGATATCCTCGCTACCGGTGAATACGGCCAGTCCCCTGCCTCTTCGGCAGCTAACACCGGAAATACTGAGATTCTAAAGTATCTGATCGATCACGGCGGAGACTATACTTCCGGCAATTCAACCGGCTTTACCCCCCTAAATGCAGCTGCCAACTTCGACCAGCCGGAGGCTGTGCGTATGTTACTCCAGCACGGGGCAGATCCAAACGAGCCGTCAGAAGACGGGCAAACTCCTCTCTACTGTGCGGCGAGGGCCGGATATCTCGAAGTTGTCAAGATTCTTGTTGATCATGGCGTTGATACATCCGCGGCTCCTGAAAATCACAAAGCAACTCCCCTCCACATGGCTGCGTGGTGGAATCATGTGGATATTGTGAAGTATTTGTGCAAAGAGGGCTCGGCAGAGGTCAATACTGCTAACACTAGTGGTTTGACACCACTTACATCTGCTTCTGACGAGGGCTATTCCGAGGTGGTGAAGGTTCTGCTGGAATACGGTGCTGATATCAACACTCCCACGGATCTGGGGGTAACCGCCCTATACTACGCTGCTAAAAACGGCCATACAGAGACGGTAAAGCTCCTTCTTGAACACGATCCAGAGCTTAATCCGACTTCGACTGAGAATAAATTCACTCCACTCAATGCAGCTGCTAATAATGGCCACCTTGAAGTCGTCAAGGCGCTTCTTGAAAAGGGCGCAGACGCGACGATCCGAACAAAGTCTGGACAAGCACCCTTAAACACCGCTGCTGCCGAGGGTTTCGTGGATATTGCCATGGCTCTGCTCAAGCACGGCGTGGATAGGACTACCCGGGACGGCACTGGCCAAACACCGCTATATACAGCAGCAGTGGAGGGGCACACTGCGGTTGTGGAATTGCTCCTTGAGGCGAGAGCCGATCCCAACGTGCAGAATGAGAACAAGTGGACACCATTGCATGCAGCAGCCAGGAACGGGCATCTCGAGGCAGTGAAGCATCTTCTCGCCTGTGGAGCGAGTATAACCTCGCGCAACTCAACTGGGCGGACGCCGCTGATCTCAGCCTCTGAGTTCGGTCATCTCGAAATAGTCAAGCTGTTACTGAGACGAGGCTCCCAGATCAGCCTTCGCACCGATGATGGGTGGTATGCCTTAACTTGGGCCGCCTCAAACGGACATACTGCGGTTATCGAGCTTCTGCTGCAAGATGGCGCAGACATCGAAACCCGAAACCAGGATGGATGGGGATGGACAGCACTAGGAGTCGCCACAAGACAGGGATATCCAGACACAGTCAAGGCTCTAATCCGCCGCGGCGCAAACGTCAAGGCTGTGAACGACAAGGGGTGGACCGCACTCCACGGTGCGGCGGAGAAGAATCAGCTCCAGATAGCCACGGCGCTGCTGGAAAACGGGGCTGAGATTTCAGCCAGGACGAACGCCCAGTGGACTCCGTTGGCTGTAGCAGCCAACCACGGCAATACCAGCATGGTGCAGTTCCTGCTTTCGTGGGGGGCTGACCACAGGATGGCGCCGGATGGTGGCTGGATGCCCTTGCATTTCGCCAGCGATGAGAACCGTGTGGAGATGGCTCAGGGGCTGCTGCGAGCTGGGGCGGATGTGAAGGCTAAGAATAAAGACGGACGCACTCCGCTTGACCTTGCGAGGTTGAAGGGCCATAGAGACATGGAGCAGCTTCTCATGCAGCAGGGGATGCAGCGGTTGAGGATTCATTCTTAGGAGTGCTGGTTCGTCGACGCACGTAAGCATAAGCTGACAACTGTCAGCTATGGAGATCTCGTGTGACTTCCTCTCGTTGTATAATTATATTGATTCTGTTTGCCCTTGGTTGTCAGTACTTGTATCTTGATGGGGTTCACCTCCGGCAGTATCTGTTTTTTTGGTGGTAGACTAGGCTGGTAGACTAAGTGAGCAACTGCTAATCAAAATGAACAACACAGACCTGCAAAGTCTGCGCCTACGGCTGATAAGCCCTTGCATGCCTAGGCACATTCCTCAACGCTGTTGTCTCCCAATGCCGAAGCCCGACAGAATCCCAGGCCGCGGTTAACTGCTTAACATGCCGGGTTATAGCCACATAACATTATTATAGCATTATTATAGCAGTACTATAGCATTCTTTACAATTATGGAATAGTGCAGATTCTGTAACAGCCAATTTCTGGGGCATGTTCGTATTCGACATGTTTCAGGCCGTCTCGCCTTGATGCAGATCATGCAGTTTGAAATGAACTGCTTCCTCCAGTCTTCACTAGGAACGATCAGCAGTCTTACTGCAGGTCTCACTCTCACATCCCTGCTGTCGCAGCTTGTCGCAGACTGGTTCCGATTTAGTCCTCATCATGCGCTGCTGGTGTTGAATTGAAACGGTGAGATCGAAGGATCGCCCTGTCGCCAACCGATTCACTTCTCGTCCGCCTGTTCTTGGCTGTGGAATCTGACTGGTCTTATTTGCCATTGTCAGGATCAGAGCCCTAAAATCCGTATTCCTATTGAGACCTCGTGTCCATTCTTCCGACGGTGAATAGCCCTGTCACGGCCCTCCCGACACCGGCGCTGAGCAGAATCCTCGTATACAAACCACAATTTCAGCTGCTCATTCCATCGCCAACCATGTTCAGGCGACCTAACAGTCTTGGCGATTACGACTGATGTCCAGGCTTTCCCCGTTCAGATTCGGAGTCCTCGTTCTGGATCCCGGCGCCGCTTCATATCCCTCCATGCACCTCGTAAACACCCGGACTGCCTCTCGTATATTGCGCCAGAATCCGGGGAAATGAAGAGCTTCAGTAAGGAACTCTTCACGAATAGCCAAGACCACTCGTATCCACTGCAGCCCCGTGTCTGGCTTGGCCCGTCAGCATATTCACCTATTCCGGCCAGCCTCTTCCCTCTGTAATTTAACTGGTGGAGAGGATCCTGGTCAACAAAGGAAGTTCCAATAAGGCCACTCACCAAGTCAATCTGCCATCCAGTCCCTGGCACCATGGCCGGAATGGGAACGGGGTGGAGCGGGATGCCTGATCCTCGGTATCAGAGTCAGATTCCGCGGGTGGTGGACCAGGCAGTGCAGCGAAGTGGATGGCTGCACCCTGCCAGTGAATAGACTCGTGGACAAGAATAGAGCAGTAAATTGAGGAATGCACGGTCTCTTCAGCTACTGAGATTTCAGCTTTCTTTCTGAATTTTTCCTCCTGGTGGGGCGCAGACACTTCGTATATAAACAGGCTGTCCACACTTCCTCTTTGTTTATCGTTCATTGCAAGATAAAGACTTCTGAATCCTGTTACTGCATCCTCATACCAAATCAACATGGTTCGCCTTTCGATTCTCGCACTCGCTACTTCTCTGGCAATGGCCTTTGCCTTGCCCCAGGATTTCTGCACGACTGTCTGTCGTCCCCAGAAGCCTGACTGCCCTGAAGGCGAGGTACGTTTTGTTCCCCCTTCTGTTCTGTTTCTTTCTGCTGTCTCATGCTAATCAGGTATACAGGTTGCCAGTGGCAATGAGGTACGTCCCACACACATGAAACCACCACAAACACACGAATAACAATTGTTTCAGAACTGCTGGGGATGCTGCAAGCCCATCGTAGCCAGATCCGACGTCTGCACCCTCGAATGTCGTCCCCAGAAGCCTGAATGTCCTGAAGGCGAGGTATGTTGCGCTCTCTCTTCTATACAACTCCCCGCTGACGATCATCTACTACAAGGCACCCACCGGTAACGAGGTACGAACACATCCAAATAACTTAAACCTACACAAACAGCTTAATTAACATCCGTTTCAGAACTGCTGGGGCTGCTGCCAGCCAATCCAGAACGCCCGCGTCCCCGCCAACGAGACAGATGTCTGCATCGACGTCTGCCGCCCCGAAAAGCCTGAATGTCCCACCGGCGAGGCCCCCACGGGCAACGAAGGTTGCTGGGGCTGCTGCGAGCCTATTCCTCAGACTACACGTCCCTGCACTCTGGAATGCAAGCTCGAGAAGCCCGAGTGTCCCGCTGGAGAGGCCCCTACCGGCGGCGAGGTATGTGACACATAGCACCCCTTGACCTCATACTCCCTTTCGTTCTGTGCCAATAATGAACTAGGGCTGCTGGGGATGCTGCCAACCCATTGAGAACAATGCACGGGCCAACGACACTACCGTCTGCACCGATGTCTGCCGTCCAGAGAAGCCTGAATGTCCCACCGGCGAAGCTCCCACTGGCCAGGAAGGCTGCTGGGGATGCTGTGAGCCTGTTGTCGAGGAGAAGCGTCCCTGTACCCTGCAGTGCAGACTCGAGAAGCCTGAGTGTCCTGCGGGCGAGGCTCCCACTGGTGGCGAGGTATGTCATCTTTGGTATATGAAAGTGGAAAGCGCGAGACTAATCACTGTTAATAGGGCTGCTGGGGCTGCTGCCAACCTATCGAGGAGGAGCAGAGCAGCAATGATGACGAAAGCAAGCCTTGCCTTGCTGTTTGCCAGCCTGAAAAGCCGGAATGTCCTGCGGGAGAGGCACCCACTGGTGAGGAGGGATGCTGGGGATGCTGCCAGCCTACTGCGTGAGGTTGATTCTGGGTGAGAGATGATGAATAGATGAAGATGATGAAGATTCTTTGGATGAAAATTACCTTCGATTCCTCTTGAAGTGTGCATGGGCATGTTCAGGAAATTCAGTGTTCTTTACTTTTCGCATGTCGCAATCGATACTGTATCTGCTGGTAGATAATGGTATTGATATTGAAGTCTGATTATGAGCATTACTATGATTAGTGACTATTGCGTGTACGTGGTGCAGCATATTAAATGACGGGTATTCCTCTGATACAAAACCAAAGTATCAACTGCTCCTGTCTGGATCCCAGCTGAATTCAGGTCTGGCCATAAACTCCTGACCCCGGGCAAGGACGCGACTGTTCTCCTCGCCCAGCCACTGCGGCTCCAGCGCCTTGTGTTCATCCTCAATCTCGTACCCCTCGCCGCCCGAAACATAGATCATTTTGCCGGAAAAGGGCAGCTTTGCACCGGTGTGTGTAGCCCCGTTGGCACCTCTGTTCGCTGTGGCGCAGATTACAATCTGGCGCGCGACGTCTTCGGACTCGTTCACAGGGAAGCCATTCTCGATCCATCCTTTTTGCATTCCAACAATCATCCGTGTTCCTGCAACTCGTTAGCGGTCAACCCATTCCTAGATAGAGACAGACATACTCGTCACCCATGGACAGACAACATTAACACGGATGCCCTCCTTATGAGCCTGCAAATGCAGCCCGCGCATAATGCCCACGACACCGTGTTTGCTCGTCGTATAAGGAACGAGATCTTGCGTCTCCTTGAACCCAATAATACTGCTCATGAGAACAATATCTCCACCATCCTTATTCTGACGTAGGTAGTGCATCGCGATCCGGGCCGTGTACAGCGATCCGATCGTGTTGACGTTGATTTCTAGCATCGACGGCTCCTCGTTGATATCGGCTTCCGGGTCAAAAATGGACTTTGGGTTCGCCACGCCTGCGACGGCAGCCACGATGTCGATGCGACCGTACAGGGAGTGGGCGGTGCGGAACAGGTTCAGTTGCGAGGCATAGGAGGTTGTGTCGCTAGGGACGAAGTGGATGCGTTCTTGCCCGAGGGAGGAAAGGACTTCTTGGGCGGGTTCGTCCGCGATGTCACCGAAAACGACCTTCGCGCCATTCTCTAGCAAGGCCGTACGTTAGATGTGTTCCATCTGGCAGATCCGTGACGGCAACTTACGGTGGAAGAGAGTCACGGCCGAGCGACCGATTCCCGTCGCGCCTCCGGTTATAACGACGACTTTGTCGTTCAGCGACGAAAGGAGAGCCTGGTCAAGGACGAGATGGGTCATGGTTGTTGTTGTTAGAGAGAACAGGAGACGAGAGGGATCGCCTCGCAGGAAGAAGGTCGAGAGCGAGAGGGGAGAGGCCCGAGGGAGAGGGGCAGTTAAATTAGCAACGGCGCGGGCGCATGGACGGTGATGAGCGGACGGCGATAATAATCAGCCAAGGCGTTAGCGAAATGAAGCATCAAGCAATCAGTCCATCCCAGAGCAGCCGCATCTCGCAGTCCGCTGTCGTCGTCTCGCTCTTTTGCAGCCGCTACTCTGTACAGCCCTGCATGTCGTACGGGAAAACACCTGTTCGTGAGCTTATCCCTCCTGCGAACCATCCACCGTCGCCAACAGGTGGAGGCATCAGATTAATAAACACAGAGCATGAGCTAGCCGTCTCCGACTCGCATCTCCAACTGATTCGTGAATCAGGCCCACCGTCTCATTTTCGCGGTCTCGCCAGTCGTCGGTTCTGCCAGTGTTCCACCAAGCGTTGCGGCAGAGACCGGGGTCCACACAAGCTGCATTGTGCCGCGTTGCCGGGAGGGTCTCGTTACTCGCGTGCGGGTGTTTGGCTGTTAATCAAAGCGAGTGATTCGAGGTCGAAAACGTGGAAAGAGATCGATGGTCTGCATGTTGATTATGAGTGAGACTGAGATGGTTGAGACGGTGAAGTTTTCGCTCTGGCAGAACAAAACAGCCAGGAAACCAAAATAAGTGCAATGGCTTTCGTTTTGATGAAAACTAATATTTGTCGGGTAAAACAACCTTAACAACGTCGATTTTAATTTCGACTGCTTAAGTTACTATGCTCATTGCTTAGCAATCTCCTGGCGAATCTCGGCGACCAGGGGAATTGATCTTCTCTCTCGGCGAGACTCGGCGACTATACTGCACCCTGTTACAGGCTTAGTCCGTGGGAGAGCCGCTGTTATTGGCCCGGCTGTTCTGAACACGAGAGAGTGGGTGTACTGTAGTGCCTACCCCGGATTCGAGCTGCTTACAAAACAGTCTGAGTTAAGTTAGTAAGTCAATTATTCACCAAGTTCCGTCTGATAAACCGGAGTTGATCGTATCCAGGTCCGGACGCCTTAGGATGGAGATCGGTTGTTTTGCTTTCCGTGCGCAATGACGTTGCGCAGTCTATGTCTGAGGATGAATTATAAATATGGCCACAGCCCAACTCTTTTCACTACCCATCAGCACAGTCAATCCAATTGAACCTTTAACTCTCTAACACCTCTTTCATCCATCCCTCAACAATGGCCCAACCCATCATCGTCTACATCCACGGCCGCAGCCCCAACCCATGGAAAGTCATCATGATCCTCGAGGAGCTCAGCCTCCCCTACACCGTGAAAAGCGTCGCGTATAGCGAGATCAAATCTGAGCCCTTTATCAGTGTCAACCCCAACGGTCGACTCCCTGCTATCGAAGACCCAAACACCGGCATCACACTGTGGGAGTCCGGGGCCATCGTCGAATACCTGGTCGAGACCTACGACAAGGACCACAGGATCAGCTTCACTCCTGCAACCGCCGACTACTTCCTCGCAAAGCAGTATCTACACTTCCAGATGAGCGGACAGGGCCCGTACTTTGGGCAGGCAGTTTGGTTCCTCAAATTCCATCCCGAGACTGTTGTGTCTGCCCAGGAGCGGTATATCAATGAGATTAAGCGCGTGACTGGTGTCTTAGAGGGTATCCTGAAGGGCAAGGAATTCCTTGTGGGTGGGAAGCTCAGTTATGCAGATGTGGCGTTTCTGCCGTGGTATAGTCTTGTTGACTCGCCTTTGTTGGCGGGCAAGGTCGATCTTGCAAAGGACTTTCCAGGTGTCAAGACTTGGTTAGACAGAATCCAGGCCAGCCATGGCATTGCAAAGGCATTGAAGTTCCAGGACGAGGTTGCGGCTGCTGAGGAACAGAATTGAGTGGTAATGTATGTCTACTAGTTTGCTATTCAAGTTTATGGTTGATGGTGTATATATGTCGTGACTTCAGAAAATAAATTAGCACAATCACAGTAGCCAATACTTAAAAAATTTAACTGTTGGGATAACTGATATTACGAAGTAGTCATTTACTATTATACGGTAATTCGCCCTGGATACTGCCCTTATTATCTGTGGGATCAGTCTTGTACCTGAAAAACGAATGAAGCCCTGGTCATACAGTGCCGACCTACAAGGGTATATTAAAAGGATACATATTTAGAGGACGAAATAAGGAAGTATAAAAACTATTTTATAGCTTCTTGGCTTTAATCAAGTCTGAGATTCAATTTTGTATTGTTTACATGATATACATGGCCTGGCGAATGCGATATAGCGGAGGCCAGAGTCTAAAACAGCTGTTAAGAGAAAACGAGGTACTGGTGCGCAGTAAAAGAGAGTTAGATCTGATAAAGGAGTAGTACTGAAGAAAACCAAGTTTTGATACTATCAGCCTGTTCTGCTTTATTGACTGGTTGCTACTAAATCTCACGCGCCCACTGCGATTAATCTACTCTCATGATACCGCGCAGGCCGGGTTTATAAACCAATAGCATGCTGAATCTAACCACAACACTCCCGTTCATGTCAAGGTCAACTCAGATAGTAAGAGTAGTATAGGTGATATTTCAACTATAACTTCGTCACTCAGTTCTGCAAGCGCCTGGAGAAAGAAGCGCACTTTACTGGTTGGAAGTTAAAATCTGACCTAGAGGCAAATTATGCCCTATTTTCCTGACAGCTGCAAGCCCTTGGCTAAAGTGAATAAGACGAGATCAGAGTCCTTGTCTACACCATACAGTATCTAAACAGGCCAGCATACCGGAGACATACTTACCTCTGAATCTAACTAGAATCTAGTGTCTCTTGTAGACTGGGCGTCTCTCCTTCTCCGTGAGTCAGCCATTTGGTCTTCTTCAGCTGGGCTGTAAGTTTCACCACGAAGTGCTTTAAATCATAAACACGCTATGGAGACAGACGAGCGGAACAGAGTTACTGTAGTCAGTGACTCTATTTTATCCAGGATGGACCAGAGAACATCACACTCAGTACAAACCTAGGAGATGAAGGCTCTTGGCTCATAGAAAGTATAATATATAGTCTTTATGACTAGTGGTCTGTTTAAAGATCTGTTATTCAGCTATACCCTGGAGGGCCACTCCCTACTCTCTTATCTTTTTCCCTTAACACCCACCCAACCTTACTAGCGGCTGCTACTTAGGCTAATGGCTGAATAGGTGTATCAGAGCTTGACAGGAGCAGCATTAACGGCAGGATGTTTATCATCCCCGTCCCTTTCCACCCTCTCAGGCTCGTTCTTTCCATCGAAGATCTCTCGAATGCCTTCCAACGTGTGGCCCTTCGTCTCAGGATACGTGAGGTACATGTTGATAAATCCGATGATCAGCATAGCAAAGTAGACAATGTAGTATTTCCAGCTAGAAAAGGGATTTTCGTTAGTCCGGCTAGACCCCAGTACGAGCTCGCGCTCCTCCCGCGTGAACTGCGGTAGACGCTCGCCGAGCTGTGCGCGCATCGACGCCGGGTACTCACCCAGGTAGATGGGATCCGCAAACCACGAAATCACAAACTCCATGTGCCGCGTGGCGGCCTGCACGTCCGCCGGGTCTGCAGTGTCCCACGGGATCGCGAAGTCGCCATTCAGCGCAATACCAATCGCGCCGCCGTCGGCGAGGCTGTGGCGGCTGCGGCGGTATGCGCGCACGGCGAGCCCGTGTGCGATCAGTAGGGTGTGCCCGACCTGCCATGGCTCGCGCGCGGTATCACCCTCGGGCGACTTGGTTCGGTCTGACGTGCGGCCGGGCGCCATGCGACCCGGGCCATAGCCCATGGCGGCTGAGGCCCAGGGCTCGTTGAAGGTGTTCCAGTGCTTGCACTTGGGGATGGCGGCGAAGATGGTGCGCGCGTAGTTCTCGAAGTCCAGCGGGAACTCGTCGCGGTTCAGCAGGCCGCCGTACCGGGTCTCGAGGGCCTGGGGCAGATCCCAATGGAAGAGCGTGATAAACGGGGCGATTCCGGCGTCGAGTAGGGCGTCGACGAAGCGTACGTAGAACTCCAGGCCCTTCTGGTTGATGGGGTCGTTTCGTCCGCCGAGTGGAATCACCCGCGACCATGACACTGAGAAGCGGTAGACCCGGGCGCCGAGTGACTTTAGCATGTTGATGTCGTCTTGCCAGCGGTTGTAGGAGTCGCATGCTACTGCGCCTGAGCTGTCGTCCATGATCCTGCCGGGGATGTCACAGAAGGTGTCCCAGATGGACGGGGCGCGGCCGTCCTGGGAGACGGCGCCCTCGATCTGGTAGCTGGGCAGTCAGTGGACGAACAAACATCTAGCAGGTCGACGAGGACATACGCAGACGTGGCAAAGCCCCACAGAAAGTCTTTGGAAAAGGACATGACAAAATCCAGAAGAGTTAGTTGTGCTTATTGAGAAGACAGTTAAGAGGAGCAACAAGAGATTCAGAACCCCGTTCCTTGCCCTTTTAAACAACTGGGCTGTAGCTGTATTATAGGCTTAAACCTTGTAGAGTGTACCAGATTCGTATTCGTGGAGACTGACTTAGCAGGTAACCCTAAGTCTCAGCTGTAATCACACTTGGTATTCCATTAATCTATTAACAAAGTACAGAGAGGCGGAATTTATATTCCGCAATGCAATCACGACATAAGATGAAGTACGCCCTCCACATACGCTCTCTTACCTCAAAGCACGTCAGACGTTGTTAACGTACACTCATCAACGATCAAGCAACATAGATTCCTCATAATCATTACTATCTGAAATCATTTGACCGGCAGTCGTGCCTGCCTTCGGTAGCTTCTCTGAATGTCGTTCCTGCCTTTTCTGAGTTGTTGATCGTGGTTTCCTTTCCATATTTCTCTATACAAGGAAAGAACGTGATGCATTGTTTGGACTGTTACTGACATGCGCTTTAGGTACATTGCCCCACTCCGTACATCCTCAAATAACAAATATTTATATACTGCCATGCCCGGTCTCCTTTTGCCCGTTAGGTTTACACGTTCGTCGGTTTGCCCTAGCGACCTTTAAACAGCAGGCTTTTAGGAAACCTGATTGTCCGACGGTCCTGCCTGGTTGCATCTAGAAGATAAAGAAGTTCGTTAGTATATGCAGGTGCCTGCAGGAGGAGGGCTTACTGACCATCTTCTTGTACCCAGTATCCTAAGAAGGCTTTGGCAGCAGAAGCTCCAGTGGCAGCTGCGTATGCTTGCCATGCCTTACTGCTGTGGCCATCGGCGTAGTCATCAACACCCTTGATAATGACAGTCGGGAGGCTCTCCCACACCCCTGCCCCTTCCATTTCGAAGCCTGCCACATCTTCCTTGCATATGATTTCGTCGCGCAGATTGGTAGACTTCATGACGGCATCTAGAGATGCAATTGATCCAATGTGAACAGATGGCTTTGGCGCAGCTGTAACATTTCGCCGACGGACAACCGGCCCCACGAAGCAACCAAGCCCATCACAGTCCGTCATTAGAGCATCATCGCACATGCCGCCGGGGACATTGGCTTCGGAGCAGCGACAATAAGCAGAAGAGTTTCGAGCACGGTGTTTATGAAGATAGGACGCCTGAAAGAGAACATCAGGACTACCTGGAAGGCTCCATCTTGCCTGCTTTCGCTGAAGAACCTCGAGAAACCGCGAAAGATCACACTCGAGCTCGTTGTGCGCCCGTGAGCACTTTAACGCATGTAGAAGTGCTCTTATCTCAGGATTTGGTCTGCCCAAGATATCCTTTACACCTGTCTTCCGCTCGAAGCCCCAGGAGTACCGTCTCCCAAAGTCATATTCAATCAAGGTATCGCTAATTAAAACGTCACCAAGATACAGGTTTTTGCCGCCCGCCGAGGGTGCACCGCTGCAGGCTCCTACGACCAGAGCCAGTTTGATCTGCCGGTAGCTGATCCGTAGACTTGTGGCCACGGTTGCTGCGATCCGTTTGCCCTGGCCTGGCATGCGGCATAGGACTACATTGTGCTTTCCGATTCGTCCATTAACATATGTGTTCGCATCCCCTGGAACTTTACCCAAAGAATTTCCTAGGCGCCCGTAGGTCTCGTCGAAGAGGGCCTCGACGGCATCGGCTTCGACTGGGAGGGCGCAGAGTATGGCGATTGTGAAGTCGTTTCGAGTACACGGGCGCATCTTGATAATGGGCTATTTGGGGTACATCAATGAAGAAGGTCTGTGAGATGAGCGTTTCTAGAGAATGAGAAATTACCAAATGTCGAGCAGCCTACGCAGTTATATTGCTAGCATACCGCTGCTAGTAATCATGACGCTGATTTAGCCGCCCAGGTGAGGGAACAAGACAACCAGCAATCGCATCTCACTGGGCGTTAATAATAGCATCGACCTTCACTGTTGATCCCTTATTTGGTCCTGCATGTGTGGTTTGCTATCATCGTCCCAGCGGTTAACGCCTGCCAATCCTGATACCATGACATGCGTTCTAACCGCCGACTTGCTAGGACGGTTTCATCTTTAAATAGGTAGCGCTCATACGATTGTCAATTAATAGCGTTAAGCTCTGTATTGATATCCACTGACTTAATACTCTATACGGCACGGAGAATATAGGCCTACTGCCCCTTTTTGATCATCGAGCTGCCACCATTGACTGATCCGCCAGCACGGAAATCATTTGATAGTTTATTGTAGATCAACTAGCTATCGTCTACTGAGTTTGTATTGCATTAGCTTCTCTTTCCGGCCTACTTGGCAAGACACTAGGAGGCTGCGCCGATCAGGATGGGCGCACGTTAGGGCAACGTCCTGTCCATGGGCCTATGCCATTCATTATGACAGGCTGACACAGTGAGTGAAGCAGTGCATACTCGATAATTCCTAGATGATGAAGAAGAAAAATGATTCATTAAATTAAAAGTGGCCATAAACCAACCCCGAAAACAGCCGAATTCCCAAATTCCAGCCTTTGCTTTCGCTTCATGGGTATATATAGATAGAAATGTACACGCATCCCAGCCTACCAATATTCAATGCCCCCCTGCAATGCCAATGCCAATGCCTATGCTAATTAATGCCCATCCCTCCTAACCTCATACATAGTCGTAACCTGAATCCCGCCGTCCTTCCTGCCGCTCTCCTCGTCCGAGAAACTGCTATTATCGCCTCGCCCAGCCTGCGCGGAACTGCCATTATGCGTATCACGCAGCATCCCAAACTCGTCGCTGTCCCGCCCGGCAGTCTTGGATGCCGTCGACTCCAGTTGTGTGTGGTGCTTTGAGCGGCCCATGTTGGACAGATTGAAGCTGGCGCCGGTGCTTTTGCCGTAGGCGCCGCGGCCGGAGGAGGGGTCTTTGGAGGAGGAGCGGATCCAGATGGAGGAGCTGAAGAGGGGTTTGATGCAGGGGGCGTTGACGGCGATGATGGCGACGAACTGTTTGTTTGGTTCTTGTTAGCTTTGGACTTCTTATGCAAAGTATTAAGAGGGAGAGGGGAGGGGAGGGAGGTACCGTTTCGCGAATAGCCCAGACTGTACTGTTGTTGATACTATTGATGTCTTTGACGGAGAGGATACAGCGGAGGAGCGTGGCCGCCATGACGAAGACACCGCCGCAGAGGAGGACGCCGATGATGAGCTTGCTGTGAATGGTCAGTAAGGGCAAGGACTGTTGGTATACTGGGAGACGTACCGGCGCAGTTGTAGGCGAACTTTGAGGAGGAGGGGAATTGGGATGCAGAGCAGGATGCCGTCGGTTCTGCAGGATTAGTATAAGTCGCAGTTGAATGGATACAATGGAGTACGTACAAGACGTTTGTCGCAGCAATCACAATGTAGTTGACAAAATCCGCAGAGCAGTTGACTGTGCAGTGTAAGCGATGTTCGGGGTGCAGACAAGGGTGGACGCACGGCCTGGATCGGGATAGACCTGGAAATGTCTCTCGATCGGGCGACAGTGGAGGAAGATGGTGAAGATGACTGCGACAAAAGTGCAGGCGCAAAGGAGCGCGTTGAACTTGACGAGCTTCTGTTGCGTGAGACCGAGTCTGTCGCAAGATGTCAGTATACAAGGGGGGTCTGGGTGGAAGGATGCCGTACGTGAGACGGTTGTAGAAGAACAGCATGCAGGCCTTGAGCGACCAGATCAGAGTGACATAGCAAGTCCATCCTGCCATCAGGCACTTCGACCCAAAGACCAGTCTGGCCTCCTCTGCCGGACTCAACGCCGCTCGCTGTTCGTCCGTCAAGCCGATATTGGTGCCATACTGGCCGATGAGCTCCAACATGGTGCACTCAGCCTGGAGGAGTTAGCTCTCCAGTTCCCTTCCTGCGATGTATCACTTGCATACCGTCCAGAATATCAGGGCAATGACGGAAAAGTAGTCATCGCCTTGCCAGTTCTTGAATCCGACGACCTTGAAACGGGCGAACAGGCGAAACAGAATGACAATCACACCGATGCCATACTCAATCCAGGCCTCCTTCTGAAAGGGTGTCGCGGTCATGGTGGCAGCAGCAGCAGCAGTTCTTCAGGATTTGGAGAACAGAGTCAGCGACATGGAGGCGTCGAGAGATTATTGGGTCCCAGCAGGATGGGACAGGGTTCTGCATTAATATGCCCCAACTTGGCTGCAGAAACTGACGGACCCAAGCCACAAAGCCACTCAGGGAGAACCAGTGTTGCATGGAATACGAAATTGCAAAGTCAAAAGTACGACGTTAAGTTTTAACAGCCTGCCAGACCCATTGCAGGCCGACCCATAGCTACTTGATAGTGGCCAGCGGGAGACTTTCGCTATTTCAGGAGCGATTGGCGGTGCGTTTCCTCACACCGACGCCAGCAGCGATATTATGATTAGTCTGAGTATTATTAGGTACTGCCCGACTGGGTATTTGGAAGCAGATTCCACAGCCTTGACGAGCAAACAAGGTTTGTAGCGGATCTCGCAGTGGGCCCTGGAGAAGCCGTTGGTGCAGAGCATCACAGATACACGACCGGAATCCTTCGACGCCCCATCCATTGCCGCGTTTTAGGAGTTAGTCTGCTGGCGGTCCGAGCAGACTGGGCCAGATGGACCCCGATGGCCCACGATGGCCCACGATGGGTCCCGGTGCGCGGCCAACATTCGCTGGCCACCGGCGATCAGCAGTAGCAATTAGTCGGCCCGTCTGGGGCTGACAGCAAGTTGGCAGCAAAGGGCCACAGGAGAATCACGCCAGGGAATCTGTTCCGCGACTCACAAGTCACAAGAACGCAGCAAGTACGTAGCAAGGCCCAGTGGTGTCAGCGTCCACCAAGCAGGCGATGCAATACCAACGGGGCTCTGAGGCCTGTCTCGAGTCTCGACCGCAGCCCGGTGGACTTGCAATTCGCGAATAGAAATCTTCCAAGCCTTTTTGGCCCCTGCGAGATTAACGGCCCCTATTGCTTACTGCAGGCCTCAATCCTCGGCAGTGGCACTGGATGGTCGCCAGAAGGATTGACGAACTGCCCCCATCTGGGCCAAGCCGACTGAAGGTGTTCATCGTGAAGGATTGAACATTCATATCGAGACGATTAGCGCCATCGCCACCAGATGGATGTATAAGAGCGACTGCTCACAAAAGCGAATCGCCGCCGGTCCGGGGAACGGGGGTATCTGCCTGCCTGCATCTGACACCGACGGAGACCCGCTGGCTGCCGGAGCTGTGGCGCCATCGTCTCCGTCAATAACAGCAGCGCCCTGGCAGCCTGGCAGGAGGAGGACAGCCTCCTGCAACTCTTTCCCAGCAGGGAAAAAAGCGGAACTGCCCCACTGCTGTCTTGGTGTGTCTTGGACTTCCGGAGATAGTCCGCGCTGCGGGCTCCACCGTTCTGGCGTTGGCACTGCATGGGCAATTGGCCACTGCATGCATTTACATTTTCACGAGAACCAGAGTTCCCTACAAGATGCAGGGTTGATTTTAACCTCAGAGCAGCGGAAATGGACGGACTGCCGGAGACTCGAGAGTGATATATAGAAGCCCGAGCCCTAACAAGTTACCCCGCAAGGACGGAATTGCAGCAGCCATTCCGCCCTCTTCAGAGTCAAACTCGCCTCGCGCTCCAGCGGATCAACGGCGCAGTTCCAAGCGGGGAAGCGGTCTGGTGAAACAGTCAATAGTGAGCTAAACTGCAAGCCCCAGACTAACGGTGAGCTGGCGATTCGATTCCGCACTTTCCCCTTGAGGCGGCGCTTAAAGAGCTCCAGGATGCCACCCATCGCCCCTTTTCTACGCTGGTTGCCGCCTCGTATTCAAGGTTTGAAAGCTCTGTGAAAGTTTTGACTGCAAATCATTGACAATGGGCTCGCTCGCTGATCCCGACACCACCTACGACTACATCGTCTGCGGGTAGGACTCCTGGTGCGCCCCTGTGATATCTGTCTAACGCTAGCAGAGGAGGAACTTCAGGATGTGTCGTTGCCGGCCGTCTGGCTGAGAACAAGAATGTGAGCGTGCTGCTCTTGGAGGCCGGCCAGCACAACCGCGACCTCGAGAATGTGCATATGACTGGGGGCTGGTCCCAGAACTTCGACTCGGAGACGGACTGGAACCTGGTCACAAAGCCCATGGACGGCGTCGACAGCCGCCAGGTCAAGCTCAGTCGAGGCCGGTTCCTCGGGGGCTGCAGTGGCTGCAATGGCACGCTGTGTATCCGGGGGAGCAAGCAGGACTACGATGACTGGCAGCTGGAGGGCTGGAGCGGCGACGAGTTCTTCGACGCCATGAAGAAGGTACATTTCTTTCTTACTCTGCTTGAGAGATCCATGAATACTGACGCTGGTGCTACAGAGCGAGACATTCCACAGCAAGCCCTGGTTCAAGGAGGACAAGGCTGCTCACGGCTACTCCGGTCCCCTGCACACAGAACCGCACGACCTTGCCCCCATTGCAGACCGTATCATCGACTCCTTCGTCGACCAGGGCCTTCCCCTGCACCACGACATGTTCTCGACCGGCGACGTCCCCCACGGCTGCGGCCATGTCCCTCGCACCGTCTACAAGGGTGTTCGCACCACCTCCGCCGACTTCATCACCAAGGAGTACGACCGCTCCAACATCACAATCAAGACCGATGTGACAGTGGACCACGTCGTCCTGGAGCCTACAGCTGATGGCCAGCGTGCGACAGGCGTTGTGACTCGCTCATCGGACGGAACAAACAAGACCTTCCACGCTCGACGAGAGATCGTCATCTCCAGCGGTGCCTACTGCAGTCCAGCCGTCCTCCTGCGCTCTGGAATCGGTGCCCGCGACGAGCTCGCCCAGTTCGACATCAACTGCCAGGTCGACCTCCCTGGCGTCGGAAAGAACCTCATGGACCACCTGGTAAGCTTTCTGCCCTTATTTGAACCTCCTGTCTAACGTCCCAGATCGTCTTCATGTTCTACGAAGCCAGCGAGGCCGGCCTCACCAACTGCGACAAGGTCTACCACGGCGACAGCTTCGCTAAGACCTACCAGGAGTACAAGGAGCACAAGAGCGGCTTCCTCTCGACCTTCCCCTTCGGCTGCTTCGCCTTCGCCCGTATTGACGACCGTCTCAAGGACGAGCCGATGTGGCGCGATGCCCCCCGCGAGCCTGGCCGCGACCCAATGGGCCTGACTCCCAAGCAGCCCAACATCGAGTTCTTCACCACAGAGACCTACGGTGGCCCCAAGCAGTACGACCAGTTCCCCGTGAACAACCAGCACGCCTTCTCTATGATCGCGGAGCTCTTCGCCCCCAAGTCGCGCGGGACCGTGACCCTCGAGTCGAAGGACGCATCCCGTAACCCTGTCATCGACTGCAACTACCTCAACGACCCCATGGACCTTCTCGTCCTCACAGAGGCCTGTCAGTACGGAAACGACATTGTGATGCAGGGTGCCGGAACGAAGGAAATCGTCAAGGGCTCCTGGCCCCCTGAGTCGGGGCACCACGCTTTCAAGACCCGCGACGAGTGGATTCCTTATGTGAAGCACCACGCTACAACCTGTATGTTCATTCATTGTTCCCTAACTTATCTCCGTGTCGAACTAACTGTCGATGCAGGCTACCACGGTGCCGGAACGTGTGCCATGGGCAAGGCCGACGACCCCAAGGCCGTCCTCGACAACAAGCTGCGTGTCCGCGGCGTCGCTGGTCTGCGCGTTGCTGATACCAGTGTCATGCCGACTCTGCACGGTGGACACACCCAGATGCCAGCTTACGGTATTGGAGAGCGGTGCGCGGACTTTATCAAGGAGACGTGGGGGCCTGATGGTATGTTGAACACCTGATATCTAGTTGAACTTGGCTAACTGTTCCAGGCGTTACTGCGGCCCTTAAGGACCTGACTGTTGGCTCTTCTTAGAGTTGATACGTTGATAGGAATGACCTCTTGCATCTTATATAGCATTTTATATAACCTTTAGCGATCTCAATCATTTCTCCTGAGTTTTGAAGCCTGTGCTTTTTAAACCAGTAAAATAATATATATAGTCTTACTAAATTATACCAATCCATTCATTCCTACGGTGTGAAAGACTAAACAGGGGTGGATTCGGTGTATATTCCATAAAGGACCGTTATCAATCCCAGGACTCCCAGGACTCAGGAGGAAACAATACCCACACTCTTCATCCTACTGCTTATCATTTGATAGTGCAGGTGGTCCATAGACTAATATATATACATGAACTATACGTCACACATCCAATGACAAATAATCATCAAACCCACCTGCCACCGTTGGACCCGCTGCTTAGCTGTCAGATAGGCAACCGCTCACGGAGTCATGCATAACGACTCCGTACCTGTAACGGTCACCGCATATTAAATGTGGAATAGTCCATAGACACTATCACGCCAGTAGAAGTAGCTCGGACTGACTCGGTTTTGGGGATCGACGCGTCATCGGGTGAGCGGACGGTGTTGCTATATTCCGCTCTGCAGATAGGGGTGTTAGGCAAGCTTAAACTAAGTACGGTGGGCTTCCATAGTGTTTTCTATGCATTTATTGAGTCTTGCATGTATCCTGTTGTATTCGTATTGATCCATATACTCCGTAGTTATTTATATCCAAATATCTATTCAAATCAAAAGTCGTCAGGCGAATCATCCACCAGGGAAAAGTATGGGTCGTTAATAAATAATCGGCGCTGGCATGAACATCGGTGTATCCTCTCTAATAGCCTCTCTCTGAATCAAGTCGCCAAAACTAGGCGACCACTCTACCCGGGGCGTAAGGATATCCAGCCCCCATAACTCCGACACATACTTCAGTATAGAGGTGTGGGTGTACTCTCCGCTCTGGGTCTTCGGGCTGTGCTCGACAGCGCCCTTTTGCACCCACGGGGAGATCAAAATGGTGGGGACGCGGATTCCGAGCCGGTCGAAGTGGAATGTCGTCGGGCGGCCGTCTTTCGCGACTTCGGTGTAGGGAAGTCCATCGCCAGGGGGAACGTTTTCGGGAGGCGGGACGTGATCCGCGAACCCGCCGTGCTCGTCGAAAGTGAGAATGAAGAGTGTTTCGTTCCACTGCGGGGAGGAGCGCACGGCCTCGTAGATGCCCTTTATCCAATCCTCGCCGAGATCTGTCGGGGAGGGCGGGTGGAAGGACTGGTACGAGCAGCATTCCGGATTTATCCATGTGAACTGCGGTAGGGTGCCGGCTTTGGCGTCTTTGTAGAACTCCTCGATTGGCCTGACGGACCTACGCCCGTGGCCGGACTTCTTGGTCCAGTCATAGAAGAGCGCGTCTGGTGCGAAGCCAGTGGTGTTGGAGTAATTAATCCAGGAAATGTTGGCTGCAGCGAGCTGTTCGAAGACGGAGACTTGGGGCAGCGCGGAAACGTCGAATCCTGGGTCGTTTGTGCCGTGGCCGTGGGAAGTTCCGGAGGTGAGGTAGGCGCGGTTGGGGTTTGTCGGACCGGGTACGGCGGCAAACCATTTGTCGAAGAGGAGATAATTCTCTGCTAGAGCATTAAATACGGGGACATGCTCCGGGGTGTAATAATTGATCACTTCTCCGGCGCGCTTGAGGTCGCCGTCTATGCCGTAAGAGCGGATCTGCTCGCTGACGAACCCCTGCATTGTGGGACGGTGGATAGAGAGGTCCGGATGGTCGGTACCGTACACTTGATGGTTGCCACCAGCGATGCTGTGGTCTGGGTCATCCGGGGCGATGTTTTTGGCGATAGGTTTGGCGCAGACCAATTCCGAGTCCGGGTCGGAGACGTTGGCGGGATTGCAGAACTTGTGGTTCACAAGCCCGTCGATTTCGGAGCTGTATGTGAGCCCGCCTGCAATTGTGTCGAACGCAAGGTTCTCCTGCACCAAGACCACGACATTCTTGATCGGAGAGTCTCTGTCAGGCTGGTTTGGTTTCCCCGGCTTCGAGGCGATTAGTCGGTGAGACGCGAAGAGGTAGACAAACGCTGCGACCACGGCAGCACAGATCGCGAAGAGGACAGAGATAAGGATAATACGAATCCGCGAGGTCCGCTTCTTAGACTTCTGCGGTACGCATTCTTCATCTCGGCTGCGGCGCGGACTGCGGTCGTCGCCGTCGCTGTCGCCGTCAAGAAGCGGCTGCTCGGAGTCTGCGGGGGATGCGGGGCGGCCGGCTTGGGAGTCTCCCCGCAGCCAGTTCATCTCGCTTGTCTATCGCTTTTCGTCTGCACAGAGGGTATACAAAAGCATGCGTATCGGCAGCAGGGTACTGCTGTCGCGAACTTGCTCCGGTCGGCTTTCGAGGGGAGCGCAGGGTTGATGAAGAATGAGGGAGCTGGAAGTCGATCTGCGCGCTCCTTGTCGGGTGCACAATCATGTGGGCGCAACATAACCGTGCATAAGCGGGACATGCCGCCTCAGGGGCTGCTCATTGGCCACTGATAGCTTGTGCACTGGGCCACATCAGCCAATCACATGCCCCACGTGAGCTCCCTCCCCCTTCCGAAAGGAGCTTGGCATCCCCCTTCAGTCCTCCCACCCTCACTCATCACAGGCACTCTGCGTCGAGTCGCTGTGTCCATTCACCCCTCGAGGTTGTTTGGAGCGATCCGGCTGGTTCTTTATGTCGCCTGCTTCTGTCATGTGAACGTGGGCTTGTTCTCAACCCAACAGGATTGAGATTATCCCTAGCCTGGGACCCAGCGCACAAGGCTAGCCTTACCTGCTGATGAAGGTCACCGGGTTGTAGTCGACTAGAAGAAGGACGATCATCCAGATCATATGCTAGCTAACTGACTAACAAGTTAACTAGTTATCTTAACCAACTTGTCGTGTTAGTGCTGAGTCACGAAATCCGATGAAAGCAAGCCTGTGAACAATCCTGGTGAACAGTCCTGTACGCAGCCGAAACCGGAAATCGGCCATCGTCTCTCAATCGACCAGATGTGGGACATGGCTTCTCGACTCATCCCACCAAGGAAGCCAAGTCGAACCAGTGGCCGAGCCTGGATTTTATCTGCGGGTCATGACTGACACTGCGTAACACGGACGAGCCAGTACAGATCCGGATTCCACCGGGAGCAGAAGCCAAATCTATGAGAAGCATTCTAGACCACGAATTGTGTCACCGATGGCCGGTCTTGGTCTCAAGCACAGATAACAGCATATAAGGGAATATCGCCACATTGCATTAACAAAAGCGCGAGACATTCGCCTGCCCGACCACTTTCGAGTTGCCCAGCAGGGTATAGAGTATGGCAACTAAGCTCAATAACCATAGACCCCACGCGAACCAGGGACCAGAACCCAGAACCCAGATAATTGTCGACCAGCCTAGACCGACTAGACTCACGCCGCGAGCCACAAACCACTTCTTGCCAGGCACATGATATCATTCACCGCCGGTATATATCCAGCTGTCGCCACGATTTTCAGCAGCTTTCATCATCACTGCTGACTTGGCACAGTATCCTCGATCGCAATGCCAGTCGATAACTACGGTGTCTGGAAAGGCCACCCAGTCGACTACATACTCACCGATCGGCAGAACTGTCTCAACTCGCCTCAATTATCGCTATTCTTCCACGACCGGGGGCTCAAGGGGACAGAGCGTAATGGCATCTCCATCAATGGACGCAACGGCACTGCAGGACCGTGTCGGGCGGCGATAAACATCACATCCGGAGACCTGCATGACTCTAGGCTGGTCTACTGGGTAAATCACCGACTGGATCAGAATCCGATGGTCGATAAGCTATCCCATCTCAAATTCGGCTTCACCGCACAAGATAGCAGTGGTTCACAGGGACTCGGCTTGGACTACATCCGACACAGCCTATTCAACAGCACTAATGGCAGGCTTCTGCCGCATGATATCCCGGGCCAATTTGGCGATATCATCGATGTTATGGTACCGAGTATCAAGCAAGCAGTCGAAGAGGATGCAGAAATCTACATCTTCGGTTCACGTTCTCAAAACGGGAATGAGATTCACAACATCCACATGAACCAGGGCAACGCGTGCAAATTTCGCGACGACGACGGTGTCTTCAAGGACGGGGGCCTGGTATTTCATTTCCAGAGTTCCAGCGAGTGGCTTGGTATATTCCTCGCGTTTGCATCGCAAGCTGTGCACACAAACGATAAATCCGGGCATGCAATCTCCGGCGTTGGCTGGAGCGATATCCTCCGTCCAGACATCATCGAGGATGCGGTGGTGATCCAGGAAGCGTACGTCAATCCTGCAGGTCCCTGCGGGAGATGCAAATCAGTGACGTTGTCCAACCGGACGAATCGCGCGGTCCGACTGGAGTCCTGGGCCATCCGTAATGCGGCTGGAGATATACAAAAGCTTCCTAAGGGAGCGGCGCTAAGGCCGAGAATTGACCGGCCATTTGAGCTAGAGGATTGGGCGCTCTCGGATCGGGGAGATACTATCTTATTGCTGAATGAGCAGGGGTTGCGGGTGGATGGAGTCAGCTATAACTTGCGACACGGAACAATGAAAGGGGGGTCAATTGCTTTTAAACGCTAGCCTTTGATTGTGATTATTTTTATCCGGAATTGAGAAGGTAAACATTGGATATGGAAAAAGCGTGGCGTGTTTCGTGGATTTGCAATATACCAAACAGCAATATAATTCAATAAGGAATCAAGGATAACCCAAGGACTCATCCCTCCGGCTGCTAAAGCAACAGGGGGGCCGCGTATTCAAAATGTCTCCTACCTCATTACTTGATCTTCCTACCAACCTTCCGCCGTCAATTTTTTTAGCCAGGATATCAAGCTCGACGATGAGATGTAAGAAGTTTGCACGTCTGAAAGGTCCCTCGGAAGGTGACGTGCCAGACATGGAGTGGGACGGGGTAACGGTGCGCTGTGACAGAAATACAAGTAATTAGCAGGAGGAAAGAAGTTGTGGAGCGTGAGTCTGCCATTGAAGGTAGGAGTTGCCACCAACCAGGGTATGTCTAATAACTCTGTGTTGGTAGAGCTTCATCTGATACGGGAAGTTCTCTACTTCGCATCTGGTTGCTGAACCTGAGATGCTTAATATAGAGCTTGCGGTTAGCTTAAGCTATTCAATTCCATTCTCATCATAAGAAAATCCGTAGTCATACAAGAACAAAGAAACTCCGTAAACGCAAAAACACCTGGGACCAATGTCGACTTGATCCTGTTATTTCACAAATACCCAAATTGGCAAAACAAGCCTCCAGAGTATTTAGAACAGATGGACCCCATTAGATTCTGGAAAATGGATGGGAGTCGTAAACTCGAAGCATAAATAGTGTCGGTATCCTCCACGATAATTTCCCCAGTGTCCGGCACGACTACCAACTCAATCCATACCGGTATATTCCGCAACGCCAAGATGTTCCATACCAACCTCGACTTGTGTCTGCCGGTTCAGTCGATCAATTCTGTCCTGGAGACAACCAAAGTTATCATCATCGACATGCCAAATGATGTTAATCCAACGTAGGGCTGACTTTAGACGTGTTGCCGTTTTCGCAAGATGGCGAATCCACTGCTCCTCAACGTCGCCAAAGTCAATCTGATATGCACACAACGGATGCTCCAGCGTGAATGTATGGAGTTTCGGGCCAAGCAACAAATGCACATCGTGGTATGGGAATTCGCCTCCTGGCAGGCGAATAACCTGCGGCTGGATACTGAAGGTTTCTAGGCTCATGAAGGCAGTTAAATCTAAAAGCTGCCCCCTGGTGGTGAGAGCGAGGGATCCAATCCTAATTGACCGTAGAGTTGTCTTGTGAATGGACAGCCAATTGCCCAGGGTGGGAAGGTCGGCAACGGGTTCGCTTTGTATCCCTCCAACCAAACGGAATCTAGTAAGAGTTTTCGGCCATCGGATAAATTGTTCCAAATCTTGAGCTCGTAGATTATCACACATCAATCTGAGAGATGTAATCGGCGCGGTTCGGTCCATCTAGGAGATGCGTTAGCATGTTTATTGGCAAAGGAATATGGGAATTGGGCTATGCGAACCTCGGTCATCAGTATGCTATTCCCTTCATTGGTGCCTGGATACCGGGGATTCACCCCCCAAAGAGAAAGAACGCGAAGAGAAGGCATGCAATCAAGAGCGCTCATGATTTTTTGTAAGTCGAGGCTTGGAAGAGAGCATTGCAGTCGGAACAGTTTGAGCCCGGGCATACGATGAAGTGCGTCCAAAATCAATCGGCATAGCGCTCCAGGTTCTGCTCTCCCGTTATACAAGATGGACAACGTTTTCACCTTTGACATAGCCCCTACGAGGCTCGTTATCCGAAGGAATTTATGATCACACGATAAGCAATGGGGAGTCGTGTACAAACGCAGATATCTGCAATGCTTGAGCAATGACGGATTGGCTTGGTGGGTGAATTCTAGTTGTTCAAAGACACGGCCTTCAGAGCCGAGACAAAAGGAGAGCTTTCTGTAAAGTAAAGGTAACACGGCGGAATTGAAAGCACGACAGACAAGAGCAACATTGAAGTAATCCTTCCTGGACCCTGAGCCTATGACGAGCATGAGAATCTCAGGAGGGAGCTTCAGTATAGAGGCCTTGCCGGGTGTTTCTGAAGCCATGGCAGGTGAATTGTTGTGTGCTTGTGTTGGAGAGTGTCTGTGGGTATGAAGAGAGAGAGTGAAGAGACAGAGAGAGAGTGTGTGAGTGAAAGGGATGTGTTGGTGTGTTGATGTGTTGAGATGTTTACCAGGCTCCATCACATGATAGGATCATGAGGGAATAACACATCTGAGTCAAGAATTGAAATTGAAATTGAAATCTATCGTTGCTTATTATCATCCATTACAGGTCAACAAACTCCCCCCTCAGCGCCTCGTCGCCCTTGATCCTCTCCAGGTAATCCCCAACCTTGTCCGTCATGACTCCCGTCTCGAAGCCAAAGAACTTATATGCCGCCTTACCAGGCAGACTGTGTCCAAACCGCTTGATTGAAATGCCCGCATTTGCGTACCGCTCCCAGCCGTTTGGTGCGTACGGCTCAATTACCACGGCCGGGATACCCTTGTGTCGTTGCAGAACGCTGCGCCTGTACTCGAGGGGCTGCTGCTCGAAGATACGCTGGCAGGGGAAACTGACAACCCGGGCCGTGATGCCCTTCTTCTCCTTGAGCTGGGCGGCGACGTCCAAAGCGAAGGATAGTTCGGCACCGACACCGATGAGTGTTACATCTGCTGACTCGGCTTCTTCGAGGACGTATGCTCCCTTTAGTACACCATCGCGACGGGTCTGTTTGAGCTGAGGGAGGGCGTGTCGGGATGTAGAGATAATGGTGGAAGACGTCTTCGCGTTGATAGCGGCGATCCAGGCACCTGCGGTTTCTTCGCCATCTCCAGGCCGGATGAATAGGAGGTTTGGCATGGCGCGGTATAACGAGGCCAGCTCAATTGGCTGATGCGTTGGGCCATCCTCACCCATACCGATGGAGTCGTGGGTTGCTGCGTGAATGACTTGGAGGTGTTGAAGCGCGCCCATACGGACGGCGGGGGCGGCGTAGAGGTAGAACATGAAGAAGGAGGAGGTAATCGGGATGAAGGTGCTGGGGTTGAAGGCCGCAAGACCGTTGGAGATGGCGGCCATGGCGTGTTCGCGGACACCGTAGTGGATGTAACGACCGGAGTAGTCGCCGTTGATGCCGCAGGTGGTGCGGAGGTCGGGCTATTATGGTTAGCTTTGACTACTTTGATACAGGATATCGGGTACAAGAACGTACGTGTTGGAAGTCAACCTTGCCCTTCCAGATCATGTTGACTGACGGTGACAGATCGGCCGTGCCAACCATGAACGAGTTGATAGATTGTGCGAGGGGGTTGAAAACCTGGCCGGACGAGGCACGCGATGCAGTCGGCTTGTCGGGGAATTCAGTGGGAATGCGGTCCTGCCAGTCAGCTGGCAGTTCACCACGTACGCGACGTTGGAACTCAGCGCCCAACTCTGGGTGCGCTTCGGTATACCGCTGAACGAGATCATTCCACTCCTTGACGAAGCCCTCGCCACGAGCAGGAATATCAGCGAAGAACTCGCGCGCCGCATCGCCAATGACAAAGTGCTCCTCTGGGTTGAAGCCGAGCTTGCGCTTCATATCGGCGACGTCTGCAACGCCAAATGCCGCGCCGTGGGCAGCTGCCTGTCCTGCAACCTTACTGTCGAGACCAATGACTGTGCGGACGTTGATGAAGGTAGGCTTCTCAGTGGAAGCGCGAGCCTTGCTCAACGCTTGGACGAGACCCTCAACGTCGTAGCAGCCATCCTCAACATCAATAACGTCCCATCCGCTCGCACGCATCTTGGCGTTGATATCTTCGGTGTTGGTGAGATCGACAGAACCGTCACAAGTGATCTGGTTGTTGTCGTACATGATGGTCAGGTTGTTGAGTTTCCAGTGTCCAGCCAGAGAGATAGCTTCTAGAGCAACACCTTCCTGCAGACAGGCATCCCCAATCATACACCATGTGTGGTTGTTGACAACATCGTATCCGGGTCGGTTATATGTGGCGCCCAGGTTCTTCGAGGCCATCGCGAGACCGACAGCGTTTGCGACACCCTGCCCAAGTGGACCAGTGGTGACTTCAACACCTTCATGCTCAATCTCAGGGTGACCAGGGCACAGCGCATCAACGCGGTCAGAGTGGTATGACTTTAGCTGCTCAAATGTCATGGCCTTGTAGCCCGTCAGGTGGAGCCAAGTGTACTGGAAGAGACAGGTGTGGCCGTTGGACAGTACGAAGCGGTCACGGTTGAAGAAGTCCGGAGTGTGCGGCGCATATCGCATACTGTAGCGCCAAAGAGCGACTCCGATGGCTGCCATACCAATCGCACCCCTGTTCAGTTAGTCAAGTCCACTTTTCTTTGATGTCAATCTACCTACCCAGGGTGTCCGCCACCGAACTGCTGGCAGAGGTCGGCAATGAGGAGCCGGAAGGTCTTGAGCACAACATCATGCTGGCTGCTTGAGCCGTTCACCAGAGAGGAAGTCATGATGGACGCAGACGATGTGAAACAGTAGAAATTTGCGATTCTAAAAAGCAGTGCGCCCGCGGCGGCGCCTTTATAACTGGCGATGGAGGCAGAATTGCCAAATCGGGTAATCAGAGGCACTGCTGTCCGAATGGGGGAACTCTGGAGCAAGCGCGCATTCACTTCCTGCAATCACACTCGGAGTCACTCCGGAGGCTCCAGTTGCCCTTTCGCTCTGGCTGCGCCTGTATATATTCTCGTGGCACTTCTTCTTTTTTCCACTCTCAGTAATTCTCCTCCCTCACACCCCCCGCCATGTCGTTCCTCCCCAATCCTTCTCTCCAAGTCACGGCCGACCACCAGATCAAGCTCGTCGAGGCCCCCGTCCACGCCCCGGGCAAAGGGGAGGTTCTCCTTCACATCAAAGCCACCGGAGTCTGCGGGTCGGACCTTCACTTCTGGAAAACCGGTCGCATCGGCGAGCTCGTCTTCCACGGCGACTGCATTATCGGTCATGAAGCCGCCGGTGTTGTCCTCAAGTGCGGCGAGGGCGTTACACATGTGCAGCCTGGTACGGCGTCCAAGTTAATACACAGCTACACAGTACTAACGAATACCAGGCGACCGTGTCGCCATTGAGCCTGGCGTCCCCTGCGAAAATTGCTTCCTGTGCGACGATGGCCGATACAACCTCTGCGAGGACGTCCAGTTCGCCGGTGTCTACCCTTACGCAGGAACAATCCAGCGCTACAAAGTCCATCCCGCCAAGTGGATACACAAGTATGCGCCTTCCCATGCCCCTTTTCCAGTGACAGAGACCAATTGCTGACAATCATCAGACTCCCATCTAACCTGTCCTACCTTGACGGCGCCCTCCTCGAACCCTTGAGCGTGGTCATGCGCGGTATCCAAGTCGCACACATCGAACTCGGCCGTGGCGTCGTCGTCTGCGGCGCCGGACCCATAGGTCTCATCGCAGCAGCAGCAGCACGCGCATCTGGCGCCCACCCAGTCGTCATCACAGACATCGACGAGAGCCGCCTCGCCTTCGCGAAGGAGTACATTCCCGCCACCACAACATACCAGATAAACCCAACACTGGACTCGGAGGGTAACGCCAAAGCCATCCGCGCGCTCTTCGGGCCTGATGAGTACAGCGCCCCCGACCGGGTTCTAGAATGTACGGGAGTCGAAAGCAGCGTGGTTACAGCGGCCTTCACAGCGCGCCGGGGTGGAGTTGTTGTTGTTATTGGTGTCGGCAAAGCTGTTATGAATAACCTTCCCTTCATGCACCTCTCGCTCGCGGAGATCGATCTCAAGTTCATTAACCGCTACCGCGATACGTGGCCACCCGCGATCGCCTGTCTGGCAGGTGGGCTCCTAGACTTGAAGCCCCTGGTATCGCATACATTTCCGCTGGAACGAGCGCACGAGGCGCTGGAGTTATGTGCAAACCGAGACCAGCCTAGCATCAAGGTTACGATTGTGGACGAGATTGACGCGACGATATGACAATGAAAATAGACACTAGATATAGATTTCAAATCAATTACTTTTCAGATACGATGAATAGGATGTTGCTTAGATTTAGAAGATCGACAGCGATCCATGTAGTTCTGGTTGTGCCCCGCAAGGTCTTTCTTTGTTGCAGAACAATATCAACACCCGCCTGGACTGTGATTGTTCCCGGCCCAGTGTTACTGCCTGGGAAACTCTACTTAACCCGCTCCCCTCTTTGGCTTCAAGAATCTTGGCTTTCCATGCATTAATAAACCCGGGAATAACAAGCGAGTGCCCAGCCAACACCAATATGCCGCATGTCATTGTCGTGGGCGCTGGTTTCTACGGGCTCATTGCCGCAAAAACGTACCTGCAGGTCGCGGGTGGATATAAAAAGATCGAAAAGCCAGACCAGGAACATCAAGAGGATGATCTCTTGATTCTTGACTCTGCGTCTGATATTGGAGGGACTTGGTCGCGCGACAGGCTGTACCCTAACCTCCTGAGCCAGAACTCTTACGGTAACTACGAGTTCAGCGATCTACCTCTGAACACGGCCATTCCAGATAATTCTAAACAAGAAGGTTATTCCAATTTTATTCCTGGATGGAAGATCAATCGGTATCTGCATGTCTGGACTGAGAAGTGGGATCTGAGGCGGCGGATTCGGTTGAATTGGAAGGTATGTTTTGGTGGCTGAATATATATAGTGTCTGATCATAGCAGGTTACTCGTGTTTCTCGGCTGCCCACGAAGGAATGGGCATTGGACATTGTCGACCTGACAGAGTCATCATCTACGCCATTTACTGTTACGTGTGACAAACTTATCCTTGCTACTGGAGTTACCTCTGAGCCCAATGTCCCCGACATCGCGCATACCGGAGACCGCCCTGTCCCCGCCGTTCACGCCAGAGACGTTGGGAAATATTGTCGCGAAAACTTCGGCTACCAACCAATCCCAGAAGTGAAAGAAGATCTCAAGAAAGAAACGCAGTCGCCATCGTTCCCTAAATCAGTCGCTGTGTACGGGGGTGCCAAATCAGCCTTTGATCTTGTTCATCTTTTCGCCTCCCTCCACCGCAACAACTCATCATTTAATATCGAGACACGTCCTAACGAGCCAATTCAGGTGCACTGGATCATCCGTGACGATGGACACGGTCCAGCATGGATGGTCCGACCTACCACTCAATTAGGAAAGACGCAGGTTCCAAGTGACCAGGCTGGTTGTACCAGGATGGTGGCGGTGTTGAGTCCTTGAGTAAATGAGATCCCAAAACGCATTACGTGGCCGGGCTCAAGCTTGCTCCCCCGAATGGAGGGATCCTGGGTACGGCGGCTGCTCCATGGAAACGCACTGGGCCGAGCGGCGATAGCCCATCTGTGGAAGCAGGTCGACGCGGATATTCACGCCTTTGCAAACTACGATTCGCACCCAAAGATGGACAGGTTGCGTCCGGAAGCGAGGTAAGATAGCCCAGAACCCTGTAGTCCATAGGCTGATAGGACAGCGCAATCAAATGCACGTCGATTGGTGGAATCGCCAACCACGCAGATCTCTGGGAGACGATCCGTGATCCAAATGTTCACATCCATCGAGCAAGCATTGCCCAAGTCTCGAGCAAATTGCCAGACACGAGTATTGATCTCAGCGATGGGACTCATATTCCAGCCGTTGACCTCCTTGTCCACGCAACGGGGTGGAAGTTTGCTGTTCCAATTTCATTCGATCCTCCTGCCTTGGGTGCGCATCTCGGGCTGCCATACCAGACAGGGTCGGAGTATGACTGGGAGCCCATTGAGCAAGAGGTCGAGTCCAAGATGCGGTCCGACCTCGACGCCAGCCTCTTCAAGCATGCCGCGCCACCAACGCGTGGTGTCCATCACCTATACCGACGCATCGCATCGCCATCGCTGATTGCAGAGGGAGACCGCTCGTTTGCGGCCATGGGGGCGCTTTACAACGGAGCAGTATCGGTCGTGGCCGAAGTGCAAGCTCTCTGGGCAGTGGCCTTCCTCACTGGCGGACTTGACGAGATCTGCGACGGACCTCTCTCTAATCCAGAGAAGGTGTTTGAAAGTGTGGCAGAGGATGTGGTGTGGAGCGGTCTAACTGGCACGGCACTGAACGTGGACACGCTTCCGGTAAGTGTTGAAACTGCGTTGTGTTATTGTGTGCTGACGGTGTTGCATAGTACAATGACATGTTGATGCGCGACCTCGGGCTGAATCGGTACCGGGCAGGTGGACGGTGGTGGAAAGAATTGGTGGCAGTGTATGGACCACGGTCGTATGCAGGAATCGTCGACGAGTGGATGGAAATGCGGGCCAGGGGACGAGAATAAACACTGACACGATGAAGAAACGAGAGAAGGAGGCGAGGAGGAAACCGGGGAGGAGGCGACGATGTGGTTAATGTTACTGCGAAGGACAATCGGAGTGGGGAGTGGCTGCAGTTGCCTATTTGGGACGAGGAGGGGTAGGTGACGGTCGGCGTCATGTGGCCTCCACACTGCCGATCCCTTCCATTTCAGTCAGACCAGTCGCCTTCCTAATCGGGACGGCATAACTGTTCGAGTCATTTCTGTCTGACTGTCATGACTGTCGAGGTTCAGACTCGTTGAGCTTCCACCAGTGAGGATGTCGATTTTAATGAGAGTATCTAGCAAAGACTATGAAGTGTATTATGTAAACAATGGCAGTTCTTTCCAAGAGTATATGAGAGCATCATAGTGTCAGCTCTAAAGCCGTGACACGGTCCTTTCCTCGTATACAGTCTTCATTATGTGCTTTGCCTTCGAGTCCAGTCTTGCCTGTGTCGTCTCGAACAGCCGTGGAAGTCCACTGTGCCTAAAACCGATTCCCTGGAGAACCATCCTGGCCAGACCCTCCGCCGCAAGAAAGACCTGCGGCATACCGTGTCCGGTGAAGCCGCCAATGACCCATTGATCTGTCTTTCCAGGGACCAGTCCGACATGTGGAAGGCCGTCGGCAGAGTATCCCATAACTAATAGGGGTGAGTATAAACATAGATAGTCAATATGGGTCACGTACTCCCAGTCCACACCCGGTCTGTATATGCATGACTCCCCTCCCAACCCACAAAATGCCTCTGCATGTAATTATCAAAATACCGCACCGCCGACTCTAGGACACGACTATCATCGCTGACATTGTACCAATTATCCGGGCTATTGATGAATGCCGGTCTCGCGCCGCCGACAACAATGCTCCCGTCCTTGCGGGGGATCAGGTAGTCGTAGTTCCAGCTGTTGTGTCGGATGGTGTACGTCTTGGTTAATTGCCTGCTAGGAGTATTGAAAGGGGGAGGGACAATAATCCGACTGCATGTTCCTCTGACAGGCACGATGCGGTCTTTGTATTGGGGGAGGATGGAGGACGTGTAGCCGTTGGTTGCTACTATGACTTTCTTTGCGGCGACGGTGCCTCTGGGAGTGTGGACTATGTAGCGATTGGTCGATGGTGAATGGGATTCAATGATAGAAGTGACAGGCGTGTGTGTTTGCAGGTTTACTCCACGCTGGACAGCCTTTTCAAGTAGATGCATGACCAGTTTATACGGCCATAGGTGCCCTGCTTTGTAGGTGAAGCAAGCAGCGGCCCCCTTCATCCCTGAGAACTGTACCCATTAGTCACTCCATCATCTGGAGGGCTGCAGGATGGAGTACCTTCTCTGCTTCTGCAGGCGCGATGTACCGTGTCTTCTTCGTAGGCTCGCAGCCACTGGCGACTAACCGGTCGTATCCATCCTTGAGACTCTGGGCATGCCCTGCACTAAGCTGTACGTCAATTGCGTCGGTCACCGTCAGCTCACAGTCGATCTTTTCTTCCTCAACCAAGCGCTGTATAGCATCAACATGCCGTGCCTCGAACTCCGCCACCTCAGTCGCCGCATCGACTCCATGCTCGGTTGCTAGACTTGCAATGCGATTGTACGGGTCTGGCTTCAGATGGCCGCCTACATGTATTCAGGAAAGGCTATACCAGTTCGATCTGAACGAGAGTGACTCACCATTTCTCCCCGTCGCGCCTGAACAGGCCTGCCGGCCTTCCAAGATAACGATCGCCGGGCGATTCGAACTCTCCGTTTGCTCTAGGATATGATGCGTTACAGATGCACCGGCATACCCCGCGCCCACGATCACAATGTCACATTCTGCTGGGAGAGACTCGGTGGAGCGATGGTTGTCAAGATGGTGAGGCTCGGTTCGCCAGAAGGATGTGATTGAGTTGGGCGCGAGCGAAGGTGCTGACATGCTGGCTGGAAGCTTATCTGTGTGGGCTGGGCCAAGAATGACTGACCAAAGATAGATGGATTGTTCTTTTATGTCACGGCGACTTGCGGACATTTCTCCGGTGGGAGAGGCCGCCGGTTTGGAGCGAGTTCCCGCCGGGATGAAGCCGGTGGCTAGGATGGAGATATCAGGTGGAGATGGTGGTCTTTGCCGATAGTAACCGAGGGTTATCTTGAATGTTATCTTGTTGGAGATTGTATTATCGGAGTATATTGGAGTGTATATTGCATTTGATATCAGGGGGAGAGTTGGTAGTCGCGAAGACTTAGTTACTACCATTTAAATATAGATTACATATCAAGGCAGTATAAAAAGTAAATGAACAACTACATAATATTAGGCAGAAGTCTGGTGCGCAATGATCTTATCAGCCATTCCGGGCAAAGTCTCATCAATGACATCCATCTCGCCAAACAGCTCCGTCAACGGTTCCTTCTCCCAGATTGACGAATACGCCCCTTTAAACCTGTAAAAGTGATATTAGTATCTTGGCCAGCCCAGAAAAACGACTAAACTCGGTAGAGAACATACCCAGCCCTCCTCGCCGCCGAAACATCCCACATATGCCCAGCCGCAAACCAAGGCACCCTGCCCCCATTCTCCGCGACCAATTTATCCAGCAATGGCCGATACGCCGCAGGGTCAGGCTTCCCAACACCAGCAGAATCACACGAGAGCAGATCCTCAGCTGCCATCTCAATGCCCGCACGCGCAAAGTACCCACCAACCCGCTTGATATCCCCCGCGGTAAAGCACCAAACCCTAAACCCAGCATCGCGCAGCTTCTGCACACACTCCGCTGCACCAGGTCGCATTGTGAGTCCGGCATATTGCTCCATGATATACTCGAGGTCCTTATCTGATGCGAACTCGCGCGGCTCAGAGATCCCGGCCATCCAGAGCATCCGGTAGAACAGGGCGCGGAAGACGTCGGCGAAGACGGTGTATTTTCCTGACATGCTGAGGTATGTGTATTCGCGCTCGGCGACCTCGATCCAGGTGTAGCCTAGCAGTGAGGGCTTGATGCCTTCGGCGCGTAGGCGCTCGCCGAGTTGGTGGTCGATGGCGGCGAAGAGGTGGTCGTAGCCGACGAGGGTGCCGACTACGTCGAAGACAACGTTTTTGGAGCTCATGATAGCGGTAGGTGTTGACTGATACAGTGTAGTACCACGGGTTGAATAAAGAGAAAGGACAAGGCTGTTATCAAGTACATGCCCCTCCCCCACTTCTCGATCCCGGCGGCAGTCGCTGATCAACCGGTGCAATTCCGGTGGACCAATGCCGGTCCAGAACGAGGGCTGATAGGATGGCAGAGAGAGCAGTTGGAGACGATATGGGACAGAATGGTCTCGTGAGACATTAGCATATGAAGGGCCTTCTCCCAGGTCTGGCCAGCCCGGTATGCCTACTGGCGGTATACGAACTCTAGCACCATGGGCGATGCTCTCAAGTCGGTCGGCCACGACATGGAATCAAAGGACGCTGTTAATGCACAGGCCGATATTGAGCGTGTGGCTACAACATCAACTGAGATTAAGGGTTGTGCGACAGCGATCAATCCTGACGATGTCGGATACCATCGCTCTCTGACCAGGCGGAAGGTGATGATGATGACTTTTGGGGCAGGTATTGGCACTGGGCTCTGGGTTGGAACTGGGCAGGCCTTATACTACGGTATTTCTATCTATACTCGTGTTTATACTGATACTGATGAAGACAGCTGGTCCTGCTGGGCTCGCCATCACCTATACTTTGACAGCGTAAGTGCCAGTCCAAACTCAGAGTGTATTGCTAATAGATGACCAGGATCATTGTATACGCCCAGTACTCTTCAATCGGAGAAATGACTACATATATGCCAGTCCATGGCGGCTTCATTCGCCAGTGCTCCGAGTTCGTGGATCCAGCATTTGGCTTTGCTATTGGTATCAACTTCTGGTTTGCCGTGAGTAGACCTCCCCTCCAACTTGCTTGGCCATTGCTCACTGCGCAGTGGGTGATGATTATCCCAGCAGAGATCACAGCAGCTGTCAGTGTCCTGCAGTTCTGGGAGCAGACAAGCGCCCTCCCCTTGGCGGCGTATATAACCATCTTCCTCGCCGTCATGGCCTTTGCCAACGTCTTCCACGTCCGGGTATACGGCTACATCGAGTACTACATGTCGTTTATCAAATGTGTCGCCGTCGTGCTCATGATCTTTTTCATGTTCATCATGACATCTGGAGGCATCGCTGCCACCAACGGGCCCATCATCTTCCACTACTGGAAGTCACCAGGAGCATTCCACAACGGGATAAAGGGGATTGCAAAGAGTTTTGTGCAGGCTGCGTTTAGCTTCGGCGGAGGTATCTACCTAATTACTTCTATTTACTATATAGTCGATTTACTCACACTCCCAGGCGAGCACATCGCAGTCATAGCTGGCGAAGTCGCCGACCCCAGACACACAATCAAGAAGACCGTCCGCCCCGTCTTCTGGCGCATGTTCACCTTCTTCGTCGTCAATATCTGGCTCGTTGGCATGTGCGTTCCTTACAACGACCCGGATCTCGTCGACGGCAGTGGAACCCTGGGAAGTCCGTTCGTGATTGCGCTTAAGCGCGCTGATGTCTGGGGCCTGGCGCACGCAATAAACGGATTCATTTTCCTGAGTGTCATCAGCTGCGGTATTACAAGTGTATATGTTGCTAGTCGCAGTCTCACGGCCCTGTCGGATCTGCATATCATCCATGGGTTCTTTGGCAAAAAGGATAAAAGTGGGAGGCCGTTTGTCTCGATTGCGATCTGCCTGGTCCTGGGCGGCGGGCTTTGTTACCTGAATGTTGATAGCACGGGGATCATTGTCTACGGGTGGTTTTCGTCTTTGGTAGGCCATTTCATATATAGATCACTTCCCTGTCACTAATACCATAATTCTTTCTTGCAGGTCGCAATCGCCACGCTCTTCCAGTGGGCCTCAATCTACATCGCGCATCTTCGCTTCCGACAGGGTCTGCGCGTCCAAGGGAAGAATCTCCGCGATCTACCGTTTAAGGGCCTATTAACCCCCTATGCGCAATACTTTAGTCTCGTCATCGTCCTGTTTATATTCGGGTGTGAGTTCTACCTTGCCTGTTTCCCGTTCGGGGAGAAGGGGTCTGCGAAGAGCTTTTTCTCGACGTATCTTGCGGCGCCGTTGTTCTTTTTTGATTACTTTGTCTATAAGGTGAGTGTCTATCTGTCTGCTTTATGCCATAAAGCTTTTTGAGAATGCGGGAGAGATATTAACGTGCTACAGTGGTGGTTTAAGACGAGGATTGTCAAAGGCAGCGAGATGGATTTCTCGCCGGCGATTATCTTCGACGAGCAGGATCGAGTGAGAGAGATGAATCTAGAAGCAGAAGGAGGGAAAAAGAAGACGCCCTGGTTGAAACGTGTACAGTATGTGGTATTTGGTTAGGCATGATATCGTTATTCATAGCAGTATTCGTCCAGTCATCCAGTCTGAAGGGGAGAAAAGACATTAGGGTCCAATGCAAAGCCATCACTCGGCCATGTATTAAGCAATTCCTGCACCTCGCTTCCCTCTCCGAGTCGAGGTTCCGAGTTTAGGAATGACAGCGGGCTGAATGATGACAGTTCTAGGTCTGTTATGCCCCCCGGGTAGGTATCCTGCTTCATGGCATTGGTCCAGTGTTTGAATTGAGTGTACGCAGAGGGCTCATTCTGGGGAGTATGTCCATTACGCCCAGCCTCGTTCACAGCTAGAGAGGACTGCCGAATCGCGGCATCCAGTGACTGGAGATAGGAGATCTCAGACTCTGAGGAGCTACCCCCCGTCATGCGCCGGATCATGGTCATTCCCCTGCTCAGCTCGTCCTGGAAGCGGTGCAGCTTGCGCGAGTTGAGTCGTTCTGCGAGTATGACGAGGAGTGCAGCGCGACACGAGCTGAACTCTGTATAGGACGCCCGACAGAGACCTGTATTGGTTGATAAGCACTGGAGAGTATCCAGAATCTCGAGGGCGCTTTTCACGCAGCCCTGGACTAGAACTACTCTAGGGTCACTGTCTACATGCTCTTCTACCGGAGAGTCTGTCCAGTCGCTGGCGAACATGAATGGGCGGCCCATGTAGACATAGATCAGCAGGTATGTCATCTTCAGGTGTGAATTCTGGCGGAACAACGGACTTTCTGGCGTCGTATCACGACATTCGATGGTCGAAGGGAGCGAATCCCACCACTGCCCTAGATGTGTTCGGAGTTCGATAAGACGGTCGAGGTACTCGGATATGAAGCGCTTCGGGCAGTTTCGAAGCAGAGTACTGCAAGGAGATTAATAGATGGTCTTTAAGGGCTTATCATTAACGTACAGTGTCTCTGATACTTCTCCCAACCACGAGCTCAGCTTGATATAGGCCATCATATTAACGTAGTTGGGCGACGAAAAGGACGGCGCATCGGATGGGAGATCGGTGCTGATATCTGACTTTGCTATGGATTCTGGGCGGCCATGGAAGATACTTATTCTCCTATTATCTGTTAATTGCTGTCTATACTGAAGACTCTCTGATCTGACTCACTTATCCAACGTGCATGCGGTCCAAAAGACTCGATTCCGCGTTTCAATAATCCTGGGATCGCACTCGCCTACGTATTTCCGATGCATTCCATTCTGGATAGCCATCTTGACTGCAATCCCCAGATACGAGTAAGACAGGCCCCCGGTAGACAGGGGCAGTGCGTAGAGTGCAAGCAGGAGAAAAGCCTGTACGCTCTCGTGGGACGCGACCAGGAGCACATCAGGCACCAGGCGGCATGCGATATGGTACAACGAGAGCCCAACCGAGTCCTCTGAGCACAGATTCAGGTCTTCATTATCCTCTTGACCCTCTTCCATATGCGCGACTTGTGTTCCGACTGCGAGGACCGCAAAGAGCGAGCATACCCAGGGGATATCGCTCAGGGTGTATTCTGTCGATGCGGCATAGCAGCGCTCAACCCGCTCCTGGATCCAGGATCGCTCCATGTAGAAGACGTTCACGGCGGCATATTTGAAGAACATGCTAATGAGGAACTCGGTGATTGGTCGCGGAGGCAGGTGGTTCATTGCTTGGGAGACGAGGTGGATGGAGGACTGGAGCTGCGTTGGGCGCCAGTACTCCTTGACCTGTAACAATCAGCATCAATAGCCAATTTTATATAGATAGATTTCATACCCTGAACCTCTCGATCTGGCCGATCTTCCGTCTCAGCTTCTGCGAGAAATTCCAGTGCGAAAACTCCCCCGAGTAGTCTACCAACATCAGCACCGCATCTCCCCCAGTTCAAGGCACTCACGCGCGATATCCCTCGACACAAACTGCACATCGAACGGCTCGTCCACGTTCGGCGCATCCCCTTGTGAAGCCCCTCCAAGTCTCGCGACAATGCGACCGACATTTTCCTCGTCCAGCGACACGTTTCCCAGGAAGTGGCGCACGATCCGTTCCAAGCCCTCTACTCGCGACGTGTTCTCCTGGCTGTGAACACCAGCGGAATATCTCCTTGACAGGACACTACCGCGGACTGTACACGGTCGGCCCAGTCGTTGGCATCTCCAGCATGGAGGCCCGCCTTCGCATTTTTCCTTCTGTCGTCGGCAGGTGTCGCATCTGGCGCTGTGAGCGTTGCTCGAGTAGATAGGCTGCGTGCGACTTACGCTAGAGAGGCACGTCGTCTGCCGGGGCGAGCTGTATGATTACTTGTACTTCTCTCGTATGTTTCCATTGGGAATTCCCGTTGTTTCTGATCATGAATGACGGTAAGAGAGTCTGGGCTGGCATCCGTATCGACCTCTCCGCTATCAGTGAGGGGTCAGTCGGGGTAATCCTAACTTGTTCGGGCATAATCCGGTTTCTTTATCGCATCTGCAGCAATTTCTTTGGTTCAGATGTAAATGTGGATGGAGGGTAGTGTGTTCTTTATCTATGCCCTAACTGCAGTACATGGTTGGCATGCGGTATACGCAGTGGGCAGGACCAACACCGTTGCAGATACAGCTGGATTTCTGAACATTCAGCATTCCACCGTTTAGTGGGCAATTGGCTTTCCTTGAGCTATTCGTTCAAAAATACCCAACCTAGAGTCAGGCCGGACTCGTGCGTGGCAGAGGCTGTCAAGCGACAAGATGAGCTCTATACAAGGGCAACCCCTTACCTAACCCAGCATCACCTCTTTTCTTGTCTATGGGTGGTTATTTTGGGAGTGAGCAACTGCGAACGCTGAAATGATTGCATTCAGTTGCGTTGGCTTTACGGATACTGGGGACAGGGGAGTGGGTGTTTCGGTCGGTGTTAATGTGACAGGGAGGTTTAATTTGGGTTTTATTGAAACTGATGACCTTCACGAATATACCAACGGTGTAGATGCGTTTCAGCCGCGTATACAGCGTAGGGAGTGTATCTGTGAGAGATCACGGTGGCCGGTTCTTCGCGGATTACCATCGAGGGCAGTCTGATTGCGCACCAGCACAAGAGGCAGCATAATATCAGCATAAGATCCAGCACAAATGCAACTCGGAAATAAGGAGCTCTCCTTGCTGGAACAAGTCCGAGACTTGATACGAAAAACAAAACCTCCTGCCCAATACGTTTGTAGTTCGTCCCCGTTCCACGGTTGATGCGGGCTGTGGACAGCGTTATTGGCCGTTGTCGTTGTCGGCACGAGGTTCCCCTGAGATGATTCTGTTGATTCTGCAGAGAGCGTGGAGAAGGTCCCAAATGAAGTTGGAGTTCATCCAATAGTGATCCAATAATGCAATCAGATTATCTCTCCACGAGCCCACGGTGGATGAGCCAAGAACGTTGTGCTCCACGCCTTTTGGCAGTTCTGCAGTCTGCACTCCTGCTTGATATGGCCAGAGATACTTTAGCCTCCATACAAAAGTAGCACTGGATAGATCTCTACAGTGTATACTCCGACTCTGCTGTCAAAGGCTGTACCACGCTGCAACGCTGCACCGATGACTCGCATCCTGCTGGGGATCATGATGCGCCACGCGGTGGGCAAGTGGATCCAGGAGACAAACTCGGAAGTCAATCTGGAGAACTTGTCGGATACTGGCAAATCGGCATTGAGAAGAAGCCCCCCTGTATCATCAAGACCCCACTGTCTCTTGAGATAGTCCTTTTAACCGCGTGGACAAGCCCCTTGGCACTCAATCGTTCATACTGCTCCGCGAGGCATGCGTCAGCGTGGGTTCGTTCGCGAGTTAGGTTAGTTATCTTGATTCATGGCATTCATTTATCAGTCTCTGCCTCCCTCCGCTGCTCGAGAGGTGCGTTGCTTTCCATCCGCCCTGCCCTGATGTATTGCGCCGCGCCTCGCCGTTGCCTCGAGCACCGGAGTTCTCTGCTTTGGCCTGCAATTGCGAGTGCGATCGTAGGTCTTGTCTACCTGTTTTACGTTTTTGCAGTGCCGCAGCTGCTGCGGTTCGATTTCCGCTTGGGTCTGAGCTGGTACGACCTCGGCGCCCACGGTTTTGGTCCGTCAAGGGGCTATGTCTCCTTCGAAGATGAGTCGCCTGTCCTGGAGATTGTCGAGCCCGAAGGCAGTGCTGGATGTGACTCGCGTTATACGTTTCTCGCACCGCGCGGAGACTCGGTTCCCCAGTCGGGGCCCATGATTCTGGATGCCCAGGGGGAGCTGGTGTGGATGAAGCATAATTGGGAGACAACGCAGGACTTCAGAGTCCAGCAGTATCGCGGCGAGGACTTCCTGACATATTGGGAGGGCAACCAGATTGAAGGAAGAGGGTTCGGGACGTGGTATATGGTGAGTTACCGGTCATTTCCAGATCTTTGGCAGGCATTTCCAGATGCAGAGCAAGCTCTAACAGACTCTCTATAGCTCGACTCGACTTATACGCCTCGCTACGTGATCAATCCGGTCGGAAACTACGGCGCTGACCTGCACGAATTCCACATCTCGGCCGACGATACAGCTCTGGTGACGATATACGACCCTACTCTGGCGGATTTGACCTCGGTCGGCGGGCCTGAGCTTGGCTGGATATACGACGGTTTGTTCCAGGAAATCGACATTGCAGCTGGCGATTTGATCTTCGAATGGCGAGCATCAGAGCACCTTGACATCAACAATACGTACCACCCTCTAGCGGCACCGGCGGGCAATCGACGGGACTCTGCCTTTGATTACTTCCATATAAACAGCGTGGACAAGGATACAGACGGGAACTACCTCATCTCGGCGAGGCATTTCCACACAGTCATCTGCGTCTCGAAGGATACGGGCGAGATTCTCTGGACTCTTGGTGGCAAGGCAAACGACTTTCAAGATCTCTCCGACGGTAAAGCGACGAGCTTTGCCTGGCAGCACGATGCTCGCTGGCATCCAGAGATGAACAGCCTGACCATCTTCGACAACTCAGCCCATTCCGGTGATGACCCAGAGTCTGCGAGCCGGGGCATGGTCGTCTCCCTTGATATCCCAAACCGGCAGGCAACTCTGCGCGCCGAGTATTACCATCCATTTCACATCCAGACTGTCTCTCAAGGCAATGTGCAGCTTCTCAACGGTACCGATCGTGTCCTCGTTGCCTGGGGTCACAGTGCAGCATACAGCGAGTTCAGCGCGGACGGACAGCTGGAATGCAATGTGCATTTCGGGGCCTCCGCTTACTTTAATTTCGGGCGTGTCAACTCATACCGTGTGCTCAAGGGAGAATGGACCGGGAGCCCCCAGACTGAACCTGACGCTGTCGTGTCTGGGGATATGGTCTACGTGAGCTGGAACGGCGCCACCGAAGTCGCAGCCTGGCGACTTGAGACGTTGGATTTCACCCTCAACAACACGATCACCGGTGAGCTGGACCTTGACGGTGATGCTGTCGCGTTAGGAGAATTCGCAAAGACAGGATTCGAGACCGAAATCCCCCTTCCAAGCGACTTTGACAGTCCGATATTCCGTCTGGCAGCACTGGATGCGGAGGGGAATGTTCTGGAATTTACAGTCCCACTGCAGCGAGATTCTGATGAATCCTCTGCTGATGAAGTGCTCGATCTACGCTACTTGATTATTGGAATCGCCATTGTCGCCGGTACGTGCGGCCTGGTTGCTGCGGTGTACCGAATGTGGCCTTCCTGTCGAGGTCGTCGCCATGCTCCCTGGCGTCAGAGTGAATATCATTTGATTCCAGTCCGTGAGCGTGAGCGCAACGAAGCCGACCGTGACCCTCGTTGATTCCTTTTACCAACCCCTTGGCAGGAGAATCTACATTTGTAGGCACCTCCGGAGTCTTGGTGTGGCCTTCCTAATACGGAACGAGTGAGGCCTCACCTTCCGTTGCCTTCCACTCTCCCTCTTCATCGTCGGGGAATCATCCGTTCATTACTCCTAAACAGCATTAACCGCTGTCGTCGCTCTACTACATACTAGACGATTGCTCTTGCACCCGCTCGAAGACCTACATTATCACAACCATGCAGACACCAGCGTCAGGACGAAAGGACCGGGAGGACTACACGAGGCTTGCACGATGCCAATACCGTATGCTCCACATGCAACACAGCAACTACGAGACTAGCGACTTCAGAAGCGGCCGGGTCTCGATTATGAAGAAGGTCATGGAGCTATTCCCAAGCTTAGAACTACCGGATTACCTCCTCACCCTGGAGAGGCTGGCGTACATGGAACAGGGGAGGCACTTGCTCGAGGACCACGCCTATGAGTTCAAGCAGCTTGTATACACACTCCCGTCCAAATATGAATCACTCACCGTGACCTGGTTCGTCCGCAGTGTGTCTGATCGGGTCTCGAGGAAGATCCTGAACGGGATACTTGCCACCTTTACCAGCACTGGAATGGAGTGTAGTCTGGAGGATATCATTCAGATAGCAATGGCAGTCGACGAGGTCGATCTGGATGACCCCCAGCCCAAGAACCCAACAGAACAGTCAGAGGCCGACATCAAGTTGCTCATGGACGTGGTTGCTGTCCAGAAGATTATCATCGAGACCCTGGCGGACCGACTTGAACAGACTCCGACCTCTGATGCACCGGCCGAAGATATACAAGACCACACCTATCAGCAACCAAATCAACTGCTGTCCGAGATACAACCAGAGCGTCCAGCCTGTGCCCAGCAATAGACTTGGTGCCCAGAGATACGACCTAGTGGTTGCGAGATGGGGCAGCATTTTCAACACTGATACGTTGCAAGAATAACACTTCATTCATTTATCTCTTTTCATTCATTCGAGATATGTATGTACTGGACTCTATTGATATCATGATGTCGTTTGAAGGATTGGTATCGGTTGTCTAAACGTTGAAATATAACCACACTCATGAAACTCAGTATTCAAGTGTCTGCTTGATGGCGTCGTAGATTCCTGTTTCTAATTAGCGAAATAACATTCAGTAGGTACCTTGAACACTCACTCGCAACATCAGGGAGAATCAGTTTCTCGTACGTGAGACCGGTATGTGTGCTCCATCCTGCCACCCGCTTAACTGGAGCCTCCAGTCTCAAGAAAGCGCCTTCTTGGATAGTCGCCGCCACTTCAGCACCAACACCATAGTTTATCATACTCTCATGTACGACAATGGCCTTCCCCGTCTTCCTCACACTATCCAGTACTGTTTGCCGATCCCATGGGTATATTGTCCGCAAGTCGATCAGCTCCACGCTTGCGCCCAGAGCCTTTTCGGCGGCCGCAATAGCTGCTGAGCAAAGGTACAGGGGCTGGCCATATGAGACGATTGTAACGTCATTACCTGGTTTCACGACCTCCGCCTTGTTCAGAGGGATTGTGTAGTATTCGTTGGGGACGTGCTCGACGGCGGCACGGTAGAGCACCTTTGGCTCCATGAAGACAACGGGGTTTCCACTTTCAAAAATCGAAGAAAGCAAAAGACCCTTGGCTTGTGATGGTGAGCGTGGCACAACAACTTGGACGCCGGGGATATGCGCAAACAGCGCTTCTGGAGATTGTGAATGATATCTGGACAGACACACATGGTTAGCTCAAGTCGCAATTCACATTCATTTAAACCGCCAACTCACAAAGCTCCATGTCCCACAGCGCCGCAAGGCATCCGAACTACCATTCCGCCCACATTTCCCCCGGTCGCTCCCTCGCGGTATCGAAATTTAGCCGCCTCGTTGACGATCTGGTCAAACGCGGGGAAGACATAGTCTGCGAACTGGATTTCCGCAACGGGTTTCATTCCCTCCGCCGCAGCACCAATCGCAAATCCCACAATCCCCTGTTCTGTCAATGGTGTATTGAATACCCTCTCTGAGCCGAACTCCGTCTGAAGGTCCATGGAGCATCGAAAGACGCCGCCAAAGGCAACGTCCTCGCCGAAGAGCATAACCTTGTTGGATTTCACTAACGCGGTTCGGAGTGCGGCATTTATGGCCTGGTATAGGTTCATGGACTTGGACGTGCTGGACAGGGGGAGATCGAAGGCATTAGAGAGCGAGGAGGAGGAGTGGTGCAGCAGCGGCGTGGATTTGTAGTCGATTGGGAGGTTGAGACGCGTTGAAGGCGTTGGAGCGGTTGAGTAGCCCCGGCCGCAGAGGCGCGGGACACGGTGAGGCCGTAGAAGAGAAGCCATGGTGAGGATAGGGATAGAAGCAGGAGTGGACAAGAGCGACGGTCTCTCTCTCTCTCCCTTTCTGCTTTTATTCCCCAGAGTCACAAGTGAGTTCATGCGGGGAATGCCGCGGATAACCGAGCTTACTGCTGCCTGACGGAGCTGGCAAAAGCTAGCCGCCAGCTTATCTGCCTTAATGCCTTAATACCTTGATGCCTTGGTTCCTTGGTGCCTTGCAAGTGTTACTGGCCCGTCCACCGGCAGTGCTCCGATTCATCTTTCACCCACAATTCTCCCACTTCGGCTCTCAATTCCAGACAGTACCATCTTAAGAAATACCGACCCATCCATTGGCTGTTGGTTAGTAATCGGTCGCCGTCGATTGCGAGACCGGAGAATGAAGCAGCGACTTCTGCATACTCGCCAGTCACTTATCGGATCTATCCGACGCTCTCCACAGTACATACGGCATCGACAAGACGGATTCAGGTCATGCTCACAGAAATCATGTTTGGAAGACAGCATTGTTGCTCATCAAATCGAATTGGACGTTGAGCGTTTCTTGCGGTTTTGTTGCTGGGTTTACGCATCGGTGGAGACAACGTCAATAGGTTAAATATATTCCCACCCCAACCGAACGCATTCAACTTACTCCATAGTAAATTCAGACTCCTCCGATGCCGCTTATCCGAACTTTCCTGTCGCCGCTCCGTGTTCCATTCGAATTCTCGATTCAGCCTGTATCCATTGGTCTTGTCAATCGAGATGCGAAACCGCCGTCCTGAGATCGGAGCCATCCCGCATACATAACCGCTTCCGCAGCTGCGTGGTTCATCACCCCGGATTTATGACGCAAGGCCCAGAATCCTCTTGCTTCGCTAATCATGGACCGGCAACGGGTGGCTGAGAGAGCTCTCCATGACCAGACCAACATCCTCCCGCGTGCCCAGCTTCTGGTCGTTTTCACAGGGCTGGCAATATCATTACTCATTACGTTTGTGGACCAAAATGGCATCAGCGTCACACTGCCTACTATCGCCGTAGACCTTGATGCCCGGAATACCATATCCTGGGCAGGCACCTCATCCTTGATTGCAAACACCACATTCACGGTTCTGTATGGCCGCCTCTCTGATATCTTCGGCCGCAAGGTCATTTATCTGTCCGCGCTCGTGTTACTCTGTATATCAGATGTGCTCTGCGGTGTATCAGCCACCCCCGAGATGTTTTATGTCTTCCGTGGGCTAGCCGGTATAGCTGGGGGTGGAGTCACTTCGCTGACTATGATTATCGTCTCTGACATTGTGACATTGCAACAACGTGGCAAGTATCAAGGCATTCTCGGTGCTGCCATGGGGCTAGGAAATATCATCGGCCCATTTCTCGGCGCTGCCTTCATCATGAACGCAACCTGGAGGGGCTTCTTCTGGCTCATCGGTCCGCTAGGTGCATGCTCTGCATTGATAGGATATTTCCTAATACCAAACAACCATAAAAAAGACAGCTTGTCCAACAACGTGAAACGTATCGACTTTTTCGGCATACTCACGTCTTCTGCTGCTGTTATTCTTCTACTTATTCCCATATCTGGCGGAGGGTCTTACTTCAATTGGAACTCGGCCATGGTGATAAGTATGCTTGCCATTGGAGGATGCTCGTTGATTGTGTTCTTACTTGTTGAGTGGAAAGTGGCTGTCCTCCCCATGCTTCCAGGTAGAGCCACCTCTCCCATTCATATGTGCCTGATCTGACCGTTCGCAGTCGTACTATTCAAAAACAAGGTCATCTGCGCCCTGTTTCTCCAGACGTTCCTTCTGGGCGGTGTTTACCAAGCATATCTCTACTACCTCCCATTGTACTACCAGAACGCCCGCGGCTGGAACCCAATTGTGTCGGCTGCTTTGACATGCCCAATGATGGTTTGCCATTCACTCACATCTATCGCATCGGGCCAGTATATTTCCCGCCGCAAGCGATACGGCGAATTGATCTGGATCGGATTTGGCCTATGGACACTGTAAGTTCCAGTACCAAGAATGTTTCTGGCGATTGACAATTGCTAAATAAGTTGTTAGCGGCGCCGGTCTCATGATCAGGTTCGACCGGACGACCAGCCCAGCTGTCATCGCAGTATCCGTTGGCATTGCTGGCATAGGGATTGGAAGCACTTTCCAACCCACAATGATTGCATGTCAAGCCCACTGCACGAAGGCCCAACGAGCAGTGGTCATATCAGATCGAAACTTCTTTCGCTGCCTCGGAGGAGCATGCGGACTCGCTGTGTCTGCGGCCCTTCTTCAAGCCGTTCTTCGCTCTAACCTCCCCGAAGCATACAAGGGTCTTGCCCATTCTACATACACCCTTCCGTCGAAGGATGGAATTTCCGATGCGGACTGGGAGAGCATTATGGATGCATACGTGGCTGCTTCTCGAGCAGTGTTCATCCTGCAGGCTCCGCTGATCGGGACATGTTTCCTGCTGTGCGCATTCGTCCGAGACCGAGGGCTGGAACGACCGAAAGATCCAGATGAGAAGGCTGCCAGCGATCAACATCAGCGTAAAGAAAGTCAACCATCCAACGAGCCTATTTCTCAACAACCCGAAGCAGAGCAAGTCAAGACGAACGGCCACCCTGCTAGGATCTAGGTCGTTTCCAGGCCGCCCTCGTAAAACCGTAGACGTGGATTCGTTCTGTCGAAAAGCCCAATGACATTTGATCACCCAGCCCCAGAACTCTCTCAAATACATTAGTTTTCCTGTTGCCCCATCTGACACGTAATTCGGACCCCACGGCTGGATGCTTGATCGAATTCTAAATCGAGAGATCTCGGCGATTAACCCCGCATCCATGAAACTGGAATAACCGCTTACTCCTTATATCGCGAACTCCCACGTCCTTCTCAACACGGTGCAAAGCAAATCAGAACTATATACGCTTCGCAATGACTGGCGCAGCCAAACCCCCATGTCACGTTAACGGGACAGCGTTCATCACGGGTGCTGCCTCCGGTACGACTACTGTTTCCTCGACGCCCACGTATAAAACAGAATGCTAACAAAGTCAAGGCATCGGAAAGTCCGTAGCCCATGTTTATGCTCAAAACGGCATAGAAGGCCTAGCGCTGGCAGACGTCAGTATCCCCAACCTCGAGTCCGTTCAAGCAGAACTTCGCGAGCAATATCCCCACGTCCGCGTCGAGATATTCACCGTTGATGTGACAAAAGAGGAACAAATAGCGGCCGCTGTGCAATCGGCCGCCGCCAAATTTGGTCGTATTGACATCTCCATCCATGGCGCTGGTATTGCGGGTAACCCGGCTCCAACGCACGACCTTCCATTATCGGACTGGCAGCGTGTCATTGACGTCAACCAGACGGGTGTGTTGTTATGTGATAAATGGGTTGTTCAGCAGATGCTGAAGCAGGAGTGAGCAGCCCTTCCCGTAGCATCTATCCTAACAACACCTCTTGCTGAATTCTTTGAGACTGCGCCCAGGATATGAAGGACGCGGGATTATTGTCAATCTTGCTTCGATGTACGGAATCAAAAGTCCCGACGGCACATTGGGAATTGTTGCGTATATGACCTCGAAACACGGTACAGTACCTATGCCTTCTTTTTTATCCTCCTCTAGATTGTCGACTAATAAGCAATCATCACAACAGCTGTTGTTGGACTGACTAAATTTGTATACCTCCTTACCCTCCCTTTTGTAACAGCCACAGAATCCTAACTGAACCAGGACGGAAGAGCGTACGCAGATGATGGAATTCGCATCAACGCTATATGCCCCGGGTAAGCTCCCTCCCAGTGCAATTTCCATAATGTCCAACAAAAGGAGCTAATATAATTATATGGCAGCTACGTCGACACGCCTTTCGCCAGGCCAGCATTGGAATCAGGAATAGTCGACATGGAAATTGACAAGTGTGCTCTTAAACGGCCAGCTAGACCGGAGGAGATTGCTAATGCGGTACTCTTTCTCACGTCGAGCATGGGCAGTTATATGTGTGCCAACGCGCTAATTGTGGATGGAGGGGTGACATCATGAGAGGTGGACTTTATCCACGACTTGACTTGCTTGACTTTTCATTTGTTCTTTGGTCCCCATTCCGCTGCGAGTGGGTATGATATCTAGCTGTCGGGGTGCTCGTCTGTATGCGAGGTTTGAAAGCGGCAACCTATGAAAGTGTGCACGAATAAATTAACCACGTCAAGCTTGTCTAGTATATAATATATCCTCTAGGTTCAATTGCGACGATATAAACAACTCATCCCAAAATCAGTCATGACGGCTCAAAACAGGTAGATACAAAGTTATATCCAATATATAAAATGACGGAAAGCCTCTTCACCAGAGCCACTGTGCTACTTCATCCCTCTCGTCTTCTCCATCATCTCCGTTATTATATCTTCTCCGATATCTGCGACCATGAGCACTGCTGCGGTCACCCACGGCCAATCTCTTTGCCACCTCATTCGCATCGAACAAACTCACAAGCTTCCTCTTCGTGCTCTTCTCTTCTTGAACGTTGGGTTTGCAAAGGTTATAAATATCCCGCTCCACCCAATTAGTTCTCTTAGGCTGCTTCTCAACAAAGTCTGTAGGTGCTTTATGGACAACCCGCAACGAGGATAGGTCTTTGCTGTGGCCATAGTTCCTCAAATTATCATCATTCCACATCGACGGACCCTCAGGCGGACCGTCGGTCATTTTTGCAATCCATTTATTCTCAGCGAGCTCGGCGGGCGTGGCTCCAACTGCATTTTCGCGGTGCAGTAAGTCAGGCCGACGTTCGAGGAATATCTTCAGTGCTACGCCATCGAGTGCATTGACTGCGTTGTGGAGCACGGTGTTTCCGGATCCATCGAGTAGCTCGAGATGCCTTTGGCCTGTGGGCTCAGTGAGATCAAGGATTGTTTTGAGAAATTGGGCGCGCGAGTCTCCGTCCCAGCTCTGGAATTGAGTCATCCAAAGGGCAAGTGGGGTGAGGGAGCCGGGCTGTGAGGCGCAACGCTCGACGAACATCGAGGGGATAAGAAGTGGGTCTATCAGGCTTAACATATCGTCGAGACGCATGAACTTAGGCAACAATGAGGGTGCTATGGCGAAATGCATGAGATTCTTCCCCTCGAAAGCACGCACTGTTTGGTTAGCCCCAGCTGAAATGAGCGTTTTGGCGAACTCAAATTTGTGGGTGTAGAATGCAATGGCGAGAGGCGTATATTCGTCATCGGACTTGATCTCGAGACAATGAGGCATATTGTCGACCAGATACTCGACCAAGCGCCCTGACTCCTCGGTGTATTCCGAGAGGATGGCACAGTGCAAGACTAGGTCGCCTATTCATTAGTTAGTATAGGCCAAGGATCCAAATTGATGAACTAAGGGGGAGTCTTACGCCGAGAACACAGCCAGTCAAGGATCGACTGCTCCATTCCTTTCTCTGACATGGAAAGCTTCTTAAGCCTCGCGTCCTTTTTGTGTGCCCTGGCAAACTCGGTATAGTACCGGCCAGGTGCTGTACCTAAGAACCACTCCACAGTCGCCAGATTACCCTCTCTAGCAGCGAGCAGAAGGGGAGGGCTCATTTGAATTGACCGTGTCACTGGCACTCCTCTGCCAGTAGCAGCCCAGTCAGCACGCTTCTTCCCGTGGACCGAAAGACCTTGGTAGTATTTGGGCGTTTCCTTAACCTCAACCTTACTTTCCTCTGCGAGTTTGTCAAGGGGAAGCCCAACACCGCTTCTCTTAATCAGCTCCTCCAAGCACCGGAGACGGCCGAGACGCATTGCCGTGACAAAATCAGAATGAGGGGTGCTGTAAATCGAGGATTTCTGCCCATCCTTCTGCCTGGAAAGTATTTCCTCACCCAGCGTTATTAGCAGCTTCAGGAGTTCGACATCATCCTTCCAGATGGCGTATCGAATCAGACTCCTAATACTGGTCTCTGGGCGTTGGTCCTTATCAAAAAAGAGGGCGATGTCGCACGTTCCCGCTAATATACTCAGCGGAGAGATCTTGCTCTCAACTTGGCTCTTAACTTCGCCAACATTCTCAAAAGTGAATTGGTCATCGATAACATGAGACTCAAGCTGGATGTCTTCAGCATCTTCATCGGAATAATACGAATCGTCCTCATCATCAGAATATTCTGCCCTAATGCGGTACCGGGTACTATCTTGCTGTTCATTGGGCTTGAATTGAGCAATGGATATAGCTATGATTGTCTTCGCAGTCTCCAGGTGGCCCCGTAGGATAGCGATCGTGAAAGCTGTGTAATCACGTAAATCTCTGACACCAATCTCTAGGGGGAGACGCTCTTTGTTTGGCCCCCAGGTAGATAAGGTGAGGGACTTGATCGTTTCCACGTCACCTGTCCAAGCGGCTTCGAATCTGAAAATTTAAGGTGAGCCCACGCTCTAACGTTATCCTGCAGGACGAACTTACAATTGAAAATAGCCTTCCTTCCTCTCATCAGTGCAGTTCTGTGCGAGGAAGTCCAATGTGATCTTGTACGGCTGCACCTTGGACTTATAAGAAGACTGGTTAAGAGGAGGATAAACCGGACCCTGAATGTCAGGGTGTAGCTCAGAGAAGGTTTTCGCGCCTCTAGAAAGCAAATCCGCTTCCAGCTTTTCGTACTCGGCAAGTACGGTCTGGATGACAGCCTTCTTCTTTGCCAGGCCTTCGGTCCGACCCCTGGACGTTGCCTCCTCATCATATGTCTTCTGTTCGCGGGCAAGTTGCTCTCTTCTTTGTCGGAGGATCTCCTTCGCGACCCACATCTGGTAGCTTCCATCATTGAAGCCGTCGAGGTATGCGCTGTCATCCGGATTCAACCTGGCTGGTGGGGAAATAGCTTTCTCGCCATCGTATCCGCGCAAGCCCTTCAATTTTGCATAGACATAGTCGAGCAAGGATGTACCAATAATGGAAGTCCGGAAATAGTCATCATGGAGGACCTTGTATCCGTCCGGAGTGAGTGTGTTTGGGTCTGCACCACGCGCAAGAAGCTCAATGGTGATTAATGGCATATCCTTATCCAGAGACGAGATCACAGGCTGGACAATGGACTCTCCAAACCGGGCCTTGTGCTGCTCTATTGACTGATTCGTGGTCCACATTTTATCTGATGCTTCAGTTGCTTTGACGTAATCTTCCAGACTAATTGCGGGGTGGGCACCCATTTCGAGAAGCTTTTTGATTTTGGCACGGTCTTTAATAGAAATGGCATATGTCAGAGGCGTGTCTGCCTTGTACTGCTGGTAGGGATCCACTGCTGTTAAGTGATTGATCGCCCTTTCAACTGCAGGCTTGTCGTATTCGCTGAAAATACTCAGGATTTCGGGATTGCCGTAATGCGAGAGATAGTGCAACGCCGTTTTGTGACTGATATCAGCTTGAGCTGGTGATGCTCCCACCTGGAGGAGCTTCTCGACCATGGCCTTTCCGGACTCCTTGGGAAGTCGGAGGGCAAGGACTAGAGTTAGAATGGCGGCTCTTGGGGAGTTGTCGTAACTGTGCACCAATTTGACAGGAAGCAGGACGTCAGCACCGAATGAAGATACTAACTCCTCAACTACGGCAACATGGCCCTTCAGGATTGCCAGATGCAGAGGCGAGGCTTTGTTGTCCCATGCCACGACATTGACGTCGTAGATATCAGGGTCGACATCGCCAGCATCGTCCGGAACAATCGACGCGGCTTCTTGTCCTTCGTCCTTCTTCACCTTGACAAATGAGCCTGTAGTGTTGGAATGGGCATACATGTCGTCGTCATCATCACCTGATGGTATATCTACCATCTCCTCATCGCTGTCCTCTTGTGAAGCGTTGCCCCCTTTCGTTTTGGAAGCGTTCTTGTGGGCATCTTCCTTTCGTGTTTCCTCTTCCTCATTCTCCTCACTCTTTGTAAGGAGAACGCGAACGATCTCAACACTTCCGCGCCCAGCTGCCAGATGCAAGGCGGTGCGTCCGTCCGCCACACGAGCAATCAGACGAGCCCCGTTATCAACCAGATGTTGGACAATTTCGGGTGCGGATACCATACAAGCCAAATGGAGCGGTGTGCGACCAGTGTGATCGCGTCGATTCACATCAAATTCACCATCCGCTAGCCAGCGTTTCACTTCTTCAAAGTCGTTGTCAACTATCGCTTGGCAAAGACCGGCTGTGTTTCCAATATACGCCATTTCTGTATCTTGTCAGTGAGGAGAACCAGTCAGATAACCGAGTCACCCACCTGTCCAGTCGGTATCCGTGATCGGATTGAAACTGCCAATCTCCTGCCGCCCGGGATTATCACTAATGAATGAGATGGCACCGGAAACGTAAATTTTGCTCTCTTCAGCTGCAACTTCCTCCTCGACCGGGGTGACTGGCTTGGGGCAGTATCCGCAGCAGTCATGCATCACGTCCTCGGCACTGCCGAAGAACGCAGGGTGTCGGTGTAAATGGACCTCGCGGTCTTTAGGTTTATTCCACTCTGCATTGAGAAGTAAATCCTTGGTGTAAAGCAATTTCTCGATCTTTCGAGCGTGGAACTTCGGGCCGTAGGGGATTGTCTATATTCTATCAGTCCGGGTTTTGATGGGGATTGCCGGGACTATTCTTACAAAAGTGTGATAGTCCGAGACCTCATCCTCCTCAACCCATTCCGCAACCTCGTCTTGCCAATCACTTTTGATATCTCCTCGGAGACCCGTCGGCCGGTAGTAATTATTGGGTGGAGGTCGGCCACGCTCTCTGCGTCGCTGGGCGAGATACTGGTCGCGATCCTGGGATTTCGGCAACTTTTCCAGGACGAGAAGACGCGCTAGTCCCACTGTTCTTGTAAAGCTGCGCTCAAAAATGGACTACAAAAGGTTAGAGCTGGGTTTTCCATGGGAAATGGAGATTACTCACTGGGTCAATTCGAGAACGATCTAGGTCTGGCCAGAACACTTCAAAACCTCGGTGCGAGTACTTGGAGAGGCGGCTTTCGTAGGACGGAGATCGTCTGGAGAGATCAACCTGGTTTATCTGGGTCATGTACGCACCAACCGCACGGGGAGCCATATAGACTTGTTTCCCGTCGTACGCCGCGCAAGAACAATCCACGTCGAATCCAGTGAGGATCTCAGCAACAGACTTGTACCGACGCAGAACGATCTGGACGTGGCGGTTTGGATATTGAGACACAATGGTGATGGCATTCTTGGTCCGAATGGTTGATACCTCGGTGAGAATAGAGTCTCGGATACACCGTTCAATTTGCTTGATTTTCTCAATGGCCTGTTCCTCTGTCAGGCCATAAAGAAAGAGATCGACATCTGATGCCGGAGCAAAGATCTCGTGATAGAATTGGCGCAGGCCACGCTTAGAATTATTGTATTTGTCAGGAACAGGGAGAATCGAAGTTGCTACTGCACTTCCGGCAGCGACGACATTATTCCAGTCCAGGTCAGATAACGAGCTCTCGCAGAAGATGTTAAAGTGGGTCTGGAAGTCCCTGAGGCTGGAGACAACTGCGGGGGCGCCAGACGGTTTCCGATGTTCATCCTTCAGGGGCATAAGGTATTTTGACTTGGTGGCTTCAGACTCCGACGCAAGATCGCGAGAGCGAATGCGGAGATCTGTTGAGCCACTGGAGTCGAAGAGTGGCACGACGTTGAGGAGATTATCTGCGACCGCGGGATGGAGTGGCTCTTGGGCGTATATCTTGCGTATAGCCGCGTCGTACTCATTATATGGCCTCACAAGCTCAGTTATCGGCGCTGTCGGACGGGCAGTAACATGCTGGATGAAAGCCGAGTGCTTTGCGGGGAGAGGGGGGAGGGTAGTCATTGCGGGTTGATTGATAGACAGACAGGATGGAATAGAGGATAGAGAGGGCGATAATTGATGGAATTGAGGAGGAGTATGAGGATGGAGAGGAAAGTTAAATAATCACTTGTTGTTTGTTTACGAGCAGGCACGGGCAGGCACCCTCAGGTATCAAGGCCGCAACAGTGGGTCGCTAAACCCAATCGGGCCTGCAGCCTGCCATGGCCAGGCAGCCTACATCTGTCGTGGACAATCGGGATAAAGAACTGCTGGATGGCTAATACTAATAAGATTGCTTATATTACTCTTTAATGTAGACGAGGAGTACGGTTCGGGAGAGAATCCTCAGCTACTGAAAGAGTCAAGAGGTATTAACTTGTATCTTACCCCGGTCTATCTCTGCGAAGCGCATACGAACATCTATCTATCTTAAACCATCATAAGGTCGCCTACCATGCTAAGTTTTTCGGGCGATGTAGCTGTTACTTGGCCTCGTGCAAGTAGACATCCAGATACTCCAGGACCGGCCTTGCCTATTTTAGTATTACTATTCTACTTTATCTCGGTAACTTGTTTCTTTGTTGGGTTATGGGGCAAGGCCAAATTTTCGCGTAATCATGGGAAAGATGATCTCCTCACCCTGGTCGCAATGGTAAGACAACCCCAACTTAATAAAGTCAAAAATCTAAAGACCAGGGCTGAGGGGCTGAAGCAAGTGTCTTAGGTTTTTTTTCCCACAGCCGTCACGATTACAGTGCTCCTAACAAAGTGGAAGTATCAGCTTGACCGACATATCTGGGATCTACCTCCACATTTCTATGGACCCGGAAATGTCCTGGCTACTCTCGATTTCAGCTTGTTTGCTCTGGCCACTGCATTTATTAAGTTCGCATATCTTGCTTTTTATCAGCGACTTATCCTGGACGTCGAGTTTAAAATTTATCCCTTCGTCATATTTTTCACTACGGGTGTAACGATAACTTTGGCTGTGGCGTATGTCTTTGCCTTGATATTTCGCTGTAGGTAAGTTTAGTACCCCTGACTACTCCTGGACTCCTTTGCTGAACTGGGCCCTCATAATCCGGTACATGCGGCATATGGCCTTAGTCCTCCGACCTTTCGTCCCAGCTACCCCTATAACTGCGCAAATCGAGAGAGAATCCTGTTTTCCGGGAGCCTGGTAAGCACGATTTTGGATGCCTGGGTGATGTTAATCCCGGTTCCATTCGTTTGGAATTTAACATTACCTTTGAGGATACATATTGGGGTGTTAGCGATGTTCTTCATGAGGTTCTTCATATGTGTCTGTGGCGCACTGAAAACCAGATACATTTACATGCTTTTCAACACATGGGATGAACCCTGGGTTTCTCCTCCTATATGGATCTTATCAGCTCTTGAACTTCACGTCGGGATAATATGCTTATCTGCGCCAGAATTGCGCGCCATATTAAGGGAAATTTCTCAAAAAGGTGTACATGCTGAGGTAAACTCTCATTCAAATAGTCAAACTTCTGTGTGCAATGTTTGACAGATCTAAGCGCCAATTTCTGCTCGACTGACTTGGGATGTTAAAAGTTTTTAGAGACCACCAAATATAATCACTGCTGGAGTGGCAAATGGTTAAGCATAATTATTGTTTTAATCTTGGTTTGGATAATTAGATTAATATCGAGGCCTTCATAAAATGTTTTGGGCGATCCTGAATAATGGCCACCGTAGAAAAGCCACCAATACTGGTATTATTTCTGTTGGGCGGTTGCGGAGAGGCGATAGAGGTGGCCAGCAAGATTATCAACTCGTTTAGCACCCTTTTTAGCTCAAATGAGTATATTCCTGAAACAGCAAAGCTACAAAAATTCTGAGGTTCAAAGACCAGGGCCTTGAGCATACCATGTCCCGGCGTCACCGCCCGAGTCCTATGGATTGTTTCTTAAATACTGATTCCAGGAGGCGCTAGTTCATGTTAGAACTATTTTAAAGCTAACAGTAACAATATAGATTTTATTCTTTAATATAAAAAGAGCTTCACCGGAATCTAAATATCATAATATACTCCAAATATCTTCAGTTCTCCTTTACAAGGGAGCTAACGACATTTAAAGTTCTGTCAAACTATTGATTGAGAGATCAAGATTTGCTTTACAACTCAGATTCAATAGAAGAGATAGCTTCTCTAATACAGACAACGCAGTAGTCAGACTATTCAAGAATCAGCAACAGTACAAAATCTCTGGGCGGAGTTAGCAAATATACCTGATCTGAGACATTGGAGATGATAACTTTCAAACATGTAAGAGTAGCATCAATGTTCGGAGAGTCACTAGTAATAACAGTGCTACACTGGTTGGCTATAGGAATAAGTTCCTCAAGGCAACCTTTAAAGAATTAGTATTCAGTGAAATTACAATGTCAGTATATAAGAGGACTAACCAGGAATGTTACAGTTGCCTATATCCAGAAGGCTTTCAAGTACTGGCTTGACGCTATCAATAGCTTGCGAAGAATTCAAAGATTGGAAGATTTCTGTTGTAGCAGCCACCGCGGCGCTAGAACAGAGAGTCATAACTAGTGCAGAAATACGCATCTTGTTCTTAGAGCGGTTGAGCTGCAAGATACTTCTTAATTTTGAAACACAGAATAATGATTTCTTATCTTGAAAGAATGCAGCCTTTTGGGAGTAGTATGCTGTTTAAATAACCCTTGTTCTATATAGTTAGCTAAGTGTTCAAGTGTTGCTGGCCGGACATTTGGGTTCATCCGCGAGTTTGCCTGTGGTGGATATGGTAGATCCTGCAGATACGACTATGAGACAAAATTATCCATAAAACGGCAATTGGCAAATTAGAAGCTAACTCATGCTAGCATTGGAATTGGAAAGGGGGTAACCAGTCCCGTTTAGGGGGTTTAGACGGTAAGCCTTGCTTGATACGTAGGCATCATGCCACTGCGGCGCGCATTCTCCACTCTGAGTGGTCGATCTCTGAACATTTACCCGTGGGCCTCAGAACCTGGAACTAAACATGTGTTGTTAAACGAGAGATCTCTACTCAATTGCTGTTGTTTGTGTAGAAGATTCGCTAGCATGGAAAGACCGACATGATAGGATACTAAGAGTATGAGACAAGCGTTTATGGGCTTATCTCTTGCTACAAGGCACCAACCGACTCCTGCGGAAACCTGCGGGATCGCGCTGTTGTTTTCCGAGCCGTTGGCGATATTACATACCTTACTGTAGAGAGGCAAGATGTGCCGTGCCCAAAAATTGGGCATTGATATTGACACTCGATATGCTGGGCTGCTTTGTATGGTGAGACGAAAGGTGTTGTTCTTCTTTACGTATTTTCTCCGCTAGTCAATTTCCTTGGAGTACTTTGAGACCAAGCCGCAGAGACCACATCCTCATTTATGGCGATGGCTGTGAGCTATATGGCTCTTGAAATGCTTGAAACGATATTAATGTCGCGGTGGTTAGCATGTATTGACTCCTTTGCTATGGCATCGTAATAACCCTTAGAATATTCGAACTTCATGAAACATCCGATTATCTGGTCCTTTGTACCTGACTGCAGGCCTACGGATTATTTATTTGGTGCCCTTCAAGATTGATTGTGAGAGTCGGATTGCCTCTGCTGGACCAGGGTGCGAGCTTGGCTCCAGCTTTATCTCGTCCAAAGCTACTCCATAGCTAAAACAGATGTAATTGTAATATTACAGGTAACAGGAGCAGATACTGGTCTGTATATAAAAACTTACATCGTAAAGGAGGCTGTCACTTTGGTGGTTCTAACATTATGCAGTAAAAGGCGGTATCATTTCAACTTGAACATACAATACCCGCCCCCTAATATAGCAGTTCCCCTAGTTCGCCATCTAAATTCTTATATAGAGTATCCAGGTTGACCCAGAAGCATGCTAAAGTGCTTTCGGGTTGATTCTGCAACTTGCAGTGAACAACAACATTGAGTAAAACATGATTATCCGAAAGAAAACAGGGCGGAAGAGTGGCAAGAAGAACGGAGCCGATTTTCCCGATAATCTTGGAATAAACGAGCTCCTATCATAAAAACCGCCCCATCACCATACCCTAGAGCAAGGGTGGCACAGTGGAAAGCGAATGAGCTAAACCGATGATGCTCAGGAGAGAGCCATAGTATATCCTCACCGTTTAAGACAATCCAGATATTAGATATCGATACTTGGTGGTGGGTGTTATACGACATTGAGTCACGATTGCCGTGTGGAAAACTAACGAACCGTGTACCAGTCTACCCATCGATATGTGAAGTACTGGAAACTGACAAAAGTGAAGAAGAATGCCCCTTGAACCTCTGCTTCCTGAGACCGGTCCTGGGACCCCAGATCTTAATAGTGTTATCGTAAGAGCCTGGGACCAAGGTTTGTCTTTCAGGAGAGAAGCCCACTGACACAGCCCAATCCAAATGGCCCTTGGGTGTCTGCAGCTCAGTACCAGTACTAATTTCCCAGATCTCAGTAGTCCTATCTTGAGATCCTAAAGCCAGTATTTATCCATTAGGGGGAGAAAGCCACTGATAGAACTGAATATATATGGGCTTTGAGTATCTGCTGTTTAGATCCAGTTCTGGTATCCCAGACCTTGATAAAATGGTCCTCAAAGCCTGAGGCCAGTAATCGCCCATTATGGCATAAAGACACTGATATGAGTGTGAATGTCCTTCGAGTTTATGTAGATATGGACCCCACGAATCTTCCAAGTTACATATCTAATCACTTACCGAGATAGCTGTATGTCTTGGTGCTGGTGTTGGCCTTGCCCTGGAATCTGCTGTAGTGAAAGTCTATAATCAGCACTGGCCTGCTGGTCAGATTTCCAGTATTATTTACGGCACAAGAGGGAATTCTCTGAATTAAAGGTAGTCCTGCTACCCGGATGATAGAAGGAGTGTAAGCGCATTTTCCGAAGAAACAAATGCCACCACCAAAATGGTTATTCCGGAATTTGGAAGGCATGTTCCAGTCCACGGCCGAACGTAAGAATCAATCATCAAAAACTTGAATAGGCTCGTCCAATGATTCAAAACAGTGGACAGCATTGAGTCTCTAACAAGTCTGAATACCCCACCAGGGTAGACCATGTGGCTGGCATAGTACATTGGTGTACGAATACAATAGATTCACCAGTTAACTCCCAAGGAATCTATAATAAAATGCTAGTCCCATGAAACCAATACTGCTAGTTGGGGAAGGTAGCAACTGAAGAATTAGGCACCAAGGGACTAAGGAACCTCGGCTTTGAGCAACTAGGTATTACTATAACTAGTTAAAATTACTGACTACTCTATACTAATATCTCGGGCTTGGTAGATTAAGCTAGCTTGTCTTTTATGGCATTTCGGCCAAACGGAAGCTTTGTCTAGGCGCTACCAGAACACTGGAATTATGGAGACTTCTATCTCCGCGGGACACCCTGTGGGCTGATGGACCCTGTCGGTAGAGGGGCAAACGCATCCGGGGCAATAATCCGTCCGCCTTGGCATCCATCTCACAACAATGGGCTCTTTGTTTGGCGGGCTGGAGGCTCAGACGGGTGCACACGCCACGTAATTGAATCGAGCCTGCAGACATATCTTGGCATCTTTGGGCAGTGCCTCAAGGCAGAGTTCATGGCATTGCTTTCCTAGGATCCTCGTATTCAGCACTCTGGCTATTACATCTTCGTGCAAATCAACTTTTTAGTTCGGGTCGTCATTTAGTGAAGTTGGTAACTCAGTTCTTTCCAACAGGCATGTATCCAGATGGATTATCTGCCTGTAGAATAAGATTAGCCATTTCCTCAACATGAGTACGTCTACGGCAGCCCCACGCGTATTGGGATCTAGATACTATCCACTCTTTTTAAGACCTCTTCCTGAGTTTGACATCGCCTGTGGCTGTTGGTACGTAGATCGACACGAAAAGGTTAACCCTTGACGCGGTCATAGAGCGTAGATTTCGGCATATTATACACCTCTGGTGCGCGACGAATATTTTGGGATTTATTAGTCTTCAAAGCGGAATTGCAAGCTTGATCCTCCCATCTTGCTTCATTGGTTTCCTAGATGAATAGCTTTTTGGTGGCATGGTGGTTGTTCGAATAGTTGTAGGTCTCTTGACTCGTGGATATTAATGGGGATGTCTCGGAATTACGTTACGGTACGGAGGTCGAACTTGTGATCAGTGACCTATCCATTTATCCGTTTCGGTCATTCCCTTGGCTCCTCTTCAGCTGCCACCCTAGTTTCCATGAACCGAAATGATCCTAAGTCTTGCGCGCTTTCACCAATCCGCCCACTGGCCACTGGCCACTTCCAATTCCCGGCTGCTTATTCCTCAAGTACTGAGCGTCCAATCCATGAGGTCCTAACTATTACCCCTGCCATTGCAGTCTCGAATTCCCCTATTCAAGTAACAAGGCAGTAGCCGCAACGCCGGACTCAGTGAGATGGAGGACAATTACGCCCCCCGCTCAAAACGTATCGCATGCATTATGTGTCGGAAGAGGAAGCTGAAATGCAACGAGAAAAGACCTGCTTGCGGGACTTGTTCTAGACTGGGATATGAATGTGCGTATGATGAAGGGCGTAAAAAAAGCGGACCCAAGGGGAACTACAGGAAGCAGTTGGAAACACGATTAGGTATGCCACCTATCCCTATATCAATCAAGACGTCTCGCTAATGGGCGTAACTGGAATAGCTCAGGTTGAAACCTTACTCAAGGCACAAGGTCCACTAGCCTCCGTCACTCAAGAAAACAATCTTGCCGCCACAGTATCGAACAATTTCACTATCACGTCTGAAATCCCTTCATTTGGGGACAACGTGGATCATCCGCTATCGCCGCCGACACACATTTCAGGGGAAGTACTCGCCAGTCAATTTTTTGAGCCTGCAGTTGAAACAAAGGGCAACGAAAGCACTGAGTGGCAGATGATAAGTCTAGGAATAGAGGAACCTCTCCCGAGTCAGCAAGCCGTAGACGAGTTGTATGATATTTTGTGACAACCCTTTTACTATTAATTCCAGTATCTGATTGGCAGTGCAGGAATCAGATTTATTTCGACAAGGTACATCCAAGTATACCGGTCATCCACCCTCCCCGACATCTCGCAACTAGCATTCTCGCTCCAAACGTACGTCCTCCCATATGCTTACAATATATCACATGGTGCCTTGCCGCGACTGTCTCAGATAAGTACCGCAATTTGCACTCTCTTTTCTATCAACGAGCTCGCAAGTATGCTGAACTGGAACACATGAGAGGTTTTGGCCAGGGACTACTATCCGTGTCTTATTGCCAGTCGTGGTTGCTTATTGCTACATACGAGTTTAGAATGATGTTCTTTCCTCGGGCATGGCTTAGTTCTGGCAAGGCTAGCCGACTTGTACTAATGCTCGGCCTAAATTATTTAGATGGCCCGGACCTTGAAGTAAAACAGATACTACCAGGCCCGAGGGATTGGACAGAGAAAGAGGAGCGACGGAGAGTTTTTTGGATGGCATTCTGCATTGACCGTTATGCCAGTGCTGGGACTGGCTGGCCAGTGGTCTTTGATGTGCGAGATGTCAGTGGCATCTTTAATACAGCCAATTATTCAATGTTTATGGTAACTGACTGCAGCACAGATTAGAACAAATGTACCAGCATCTGAAGAGGCGTTCTTGTGGAGCATACCACAGCGAACTCTTCCCGTGACGGATTTATTAGAAGGACGTGGGATTTCAACACTGTCTACATTTGGGAGCATGGCATTCATAGCAACGTTATTCGGTCAGATCCTCTCACAAACAAGTCGGCCTGACCCGAACGACGATGTCAACGACCTCAACAGCGGATATTGGCAGCGGCATAAATCTCTCGACAATATATTGCTTGACGTTGCTTTAGCAATGCCCAACTGTCTCCACCTTCCGGTTGGGTTGCCCGATCCGAATTCCGTTCTTTGCAACATGGTCCTCAATACATCCGTGATATGTCTTCATCAAGCTGCTATTTGCAGGGCTGAAAAAAGCAAAATACTTGAACAAGTCGTCAACAAGAGTAAAATGAGATGCACTGCTGCTGCTGATCAGGTCCTGAACATCATGAGAACAATAAGTCATGTAGATCTAAGCACAGTGTGTCCTTCAGTGATTTTTCCTCCAATAACGCATTACTGACGACTCCTAGATGAACCCTGTCGTGTCATTGTGCATTTATGTCGCGTCACGTGTATTATTGCAGCACTTGAGAACATGCCCAGACGATACGGCTGCCCGTTCATCACTACAATTCATCTTCTCAGCCCTGAGTGCCCTAAAACACAAGAATACCCTGGCGGAATCCCTTCTTGTACAACTAGAGGTCGACATCGATGGCACACCATTTAGCGGCCTCCAACGTCCCAAGCAAATTATTTCACCCAAGGAAAAAGTGATAATTGACAGAATTCTCATGGGCAATGCCTCATAAGCTAACCTGTTCTTGACCTTTAGGTTTCTTATAAGTCAAAAGAATGCGTCCTTTTACTCCCCCTCGAGAAATCTCAACCAAATGATAAGCGAGATGATATGAACACGTCCCCTGCGTGCACCTCGTTCCCCAACCCTGAGAAGACAAACGGGCCACAGACAATCAACCCACCGCACAGTCTCAACGCAGGAGGCCAATCAAGCTTTTCAAGTATAGATCTAGGAATGCAAGTGTCACCGGATACCGTCCACTCGGGATTGTCGACCCTTGGGTCAGCATCAGAATCTTTAAGGCCCGATAGACTTTCTCCAAGGAGACATTGGCCTCATGAAGCCCATTCCAACGACAACTGGCTCAATGGTTTTGAGAATAATAGTATCATGAATTCACAGTTAAGCGCGATGACGATTTCTCAATTTGGTGAAATCCCTACTCCAGATCGCATGCTTGTTCCAGATACCATCCCGCCGCCGGAGTCGAACGGGTCAGAAGCGTCAACGCAAGTTCCTCTCACGTGGGATTTCACTATTCCCTTTAGCACTAATAATTTCGATAATGGTGACAATATGGAGATAATGTTTGGGGAAATGAACGCGTTGGAGGAGGCACAGTCGGCTGGGAATTTGAGTTCCACAGGGTAGAGGTCAATATGGAATCCGGCGTCGATGCACTGCTACTGGCGCATGGAATGGTGCGAGCGGCATTTCACGAACTTTGGTTTAGACCCCAACAAATGTGACATAGCTATGTATAGTGACGATTGGAAGACATGGTCTTGAGCATTGTCGGGGTTCGGCGGCAACAAGGGCGCCGGCCCTTGGTGGTTATGACATCAACAATACCATACAACAAAAAAGTCAAGATGAACAGCGCGCCATATTATATTCTAAACTCGAGCTTGAATCTGGAAATTTAATTTTATACGGAGAGATTTATAATTCTTTCTTAGCAGTAGAGATGTGTGTAGAGGGGGCCGGACCCGAAGGATGATGAAGCTTAATCATCCGCGCACTGAAGATAGTTAACTTTTGTCGAGGTTCAAGGGATTCCCTGTGTTTTTGGTGTGATCCCTGTGAGTTGACGTGGACTTCAAGGCAACCTTAATAATGAATGTCCAGATACGTAGATCAACGGGTTAATTGGATAACGATTGGCTGGAGTCGGGTGAATAGACAGTCCGGCTTGTGTCGGTCGGCCGCACGCGAGACCGAATACCTCGATGAAACTTGGTGGAATAACTGACCCGTTGATCCTACGGAGCTTGCACTCATGGGATAGTCACAGATGTTTATCCAGAAACTAGCCTTGTAGCACCGAAGAAACTACGCATAATTTTCCATTCCATGGCTCATAACATTGACGGTAGCAAAATCCCTCGAGTTGTCAAACAGTGGCATCAGCGAGATGGCCTCCTGCATGCCTTGCTGTCCATCCTAATGCCCAATTACTTTCATTAAGAAAGGTTCTATAAGTGGAAACCATTAATAGTAGGCGTCACCTGTGGAGTAAGTGTTTAGTACTGATATTTTCGTTCCGGTGTTAGGGTCGGTGGGTAGGTCCTGGAAGTCGTCTTCTTTCTGCTTGGCCCCAAGCGCATCAACGCGATCACATAACTTTTTGCGGATTTGAAGACACTTTTCCATGCCTCGCCGCTGCTCCATGTGATGTAGACGCCCAGATGTATCTGTGTTAAGTATCATCTCCAACATTGTATCAAAACTATCAAGGTGCAACTCAAGGTCGGCTTTAGCAAGTTCAAATTGGTCCTTGTGGGCTTTGAGGCCTTCAATAGTCGGGAAGGAGTAGCGGCACCTAGCCGGGTTCTTGTCAGAAAACTATAGTAAATCAAAGTAGTTGAGCCCAGGATCTGCAGGACAGGTTTAAGGCCCCGTTGTCACTCGCAGGCTTGTGTCTACAAGGGTAGCACAAAAAGTTGACTTGTATCCAGGTTAAGCCAGCTCGCCTTGTATGTAGTCCAATTCACTTGTCCTTATTTAGGGTCGAGGGAGATTGCCCTTGAGGATGGTTCACATTCAACTACCTCGGCCTATGCCTGGCTCAATTCACTGAGCAATACACGCTCAACGCAGCGCTGAAATAACCAGTTGAAATATCCTAATAATTTCTGGAGCTCGTTTGTAAATACAACCTGTGTAACCTGCACTTCCACCGACTCATTGTACCTTTGGTAAAGTATTTCGCACATCGCATTTAATTCATCCGGCACTTCCAGCGACCGAACAAGATGGTAAGACTCCAAAGAGAGAAGTTGAGGGGCTTCTGAAAGCACTTGGTCCGGTGTGTGACGCTGTTGGTTAAAGTGCTGATGTATATCAGAAGTCGGATCAAAGTGCGAGGTAACGAGAGCAAGAACAAGGAGCCCTTGATCGCTGAGCACGTTCAATATCGATTCGGTGAATGTGTCGAGCATCAGGTGAGCTGGAGTGACAATGGAACCAAGAGACCGTCCAAGGAAGATCTTGAGGGTTGACTTGGCCGGATTCCACAACATAGACCTGCGCACCTGTCGTATGTATTAGTGAACAGGAAGAATTTGCGAATGGCTCTTCACTCACCATGGTTGGATTGGTACAGGATGCGCAGACCAAAAAAATTGCATAAGAGAGAGACACTCACCTTCTGGGAGCAACAACTTCAAATATTTAAAAACCAGAGAGGTATATTACAAATACAAAGGGATTATATACTTCAGTTGGTAACCTCAAAGCTCAGCTGTCCTCCACTTCGCGGCATCGAGACCCTCTGCCCACTCACACCAAAATCTGTGATGCATGGCCAGGCATAATTTTTTGATCTAGAAGGTGGCACCTGAAACTATTGGTGACTGCTGTACGCGCCATCTGAATACTTCAGTCTGTTCACACTAAGTTGAGCGCTAGGCTCAGGATAGATAACTAGGACTAGTAATTTTGGCGTCTTCTGCGTCTTCCCCTTTTTGATTTTTCTTTGGCTTTTGGTTTCCACCCAAAATACCGGAGTGACTGCAACCAGGGCCTCAACCATCACTTGCTCGGCCAAAATGTTACTGCATTGGGATTAAACTCTGGTTCATGGTATCAAACCCCCAACCCAGCTCAAACAGCAACCCATCTCATCAAGGATTTCTGGACAGCTATGTTGGCTAACTCCGCTTACATATTTTGTACTATTGCTGATCCTTAAATAGTCTGACGACTGTGTCGTCTATATTAGAGAAATTATCTCTTGTTGTACCGGAGTTGGAAAACACATCTTGATCTCTTGAACAGCTGTTTCGCGGAGATTTAAATATTATTAGCTCCCTTGCAACGGAGAACTGAAGATATTCAAAGTATATTCTAGTAAGGCTCTTTTTATAGTAAAGAATAAAAGCTACATGGTTATAGTTAGCCTTAGAATAGTTCTAACTAAAACTAGCGCCTCCTGGAATCAGTATTTGAGAAATAGTCCACGGGAATCAGGCGGTGACACCAGGCATGGTATGGTCAAGGCCCTGGTCTTTGAACCTCAGAATCTTCAAGGTATCTCTGCCGTTTCAGGAATATACTAATTTGAGCCAGAAAGGGTGCTAAACGAGCTGATTATCTTGCTGAGTGTCTCTATCACCTCTCCAGCCGCTGAGGGCTTTAGCAAAATCTTCAACAACCGCAACAACTCAAACAGAAAGTGTACCAGTATCAGCAGCTTTTCAGAGTGGCCATCGTGCAGGATCACCCAGAACGTATACCTTAAAGCACAAGGGCGTATGAAGGCTCCCCGATATTAATATACCATCTGAACCAATATTAAAACAACAAATATGCCCAACCCCTCGCCACTCCAGCAGCAATTATATTTGGTGATATCTCTAAAATCTTTTAACATCCCAAGCCAGTCGAGCAGAAATTGATACTTGGAGCTGTCAAACACAGCACACAGAAGTGGAGTAATCACTTGTCAAAAGTCACTGGATCTAATAACCCTATACGTGTCTCTATCTGGAAATAACATATGATATTTTCGGGCCAATTCAGCACCCCGTCCCCGCCTGGATTGCGCCAGAAACAGCAAATTCTTTGAGTGGATTCAAGGTTACCTCGGTTAATAAACTATCACGAAAATTTTCATGCAAGACTATAAAACATCAAGACTACCTGGTCCGCTTCTACTGTACATAAGCCTTCTGGGATTATCAAGACATTTGCATTTGCTTCACAGTTCATGTTACCACCGGAAGCAAACCCTAACAAAACTTATTTCGCCATGGGAAAGTCTCGTAAATGGATCAAAAGTGAAATGGAGAAATTGCACCCAGAAAAGGACTATGAGCAGATTTGGAGATTATCAATCAGCTACAAACTTGACGACTTTATCATGAACCTTTTCTATGCCGCAATGTTTCCAAATATCATTGTCCCTGAGCAGGCTGCGAGGCCAGTTTGGCGAGAGGACGGTGGAAAGGTCCTGCACAGATCCACGCATCGAGCGCAACAGACTGGAAACTTCGTGTCTCTTGTCTCCTGGTATGGCGCATCGGACCCGAGAACCCGCAAAGCAGTCGATCACATCAATTCGTTACATAGACACTGGATGAAAAGGTACCCTGGAGACTTTTCTGATGTCAATGACTATATTTATACACTTTCGACATTTGCAGTACTGCAGGATCGACTGCTTGTTACGCTGGGGCTACCTGGTCTCTCAGAGAAAGAAAAAGTGGCAGCTCATCTCTTTTGGAGAGATATTTCACAACTTTTTTATACCGAAGGACGAAAACCACTACAACAGTTTCCTGGGGATTGGAACGAGATGATATCTTATATGGAGAAGATTGAAAACTCGCGAGTTCCAGGAACCAAACAAGCTCATCTGGCTGCTGAAGCGTTTTTCGATCAATTCGCGTTCCGTTACTTCCCATGGGGCTTGCGTTGGTTGGGGCGGATGTTACCAGTATGCCTCTGCTTACCAACAACCCTCGAAGCCTTGGATATCCAGCCAGTGAACTCTATATTATCCTGGTTTGTCAAGCAGTGTTTGGCTATATGGATAACAGTTCTTATCGACTGGCTTCCTGACCCGAAAAAGGCGGATTGGGAAGTGCGGGAGGAGCAAACACCGTCCGAAAGGGTCAAGCAAAATAAACGAGCGTCGGATCTGGACAAAGGATTTGTTATGTATTTCTCTAGACGACATCGTGCGGAGATTGAAGACATCTCTTAATCTTATTTATGGAAACAACGAGAGGTTATTCCCATGTTGTTCAGGGTTCTTTGATATTCTGCACCTTTTATTGGCTGCAGATACACTTTTACGAACCTCAGTTGGGCTGAAAGAAGCTTGTCCAGTTGACCGATATGGCTAATATCAAGGCGCATCTCGCTGTTAGCAACCAGAGCAGGTTAATACTATGGTTAACTATTCAATATATCTCCAACACATAAAGTGGAATAATGCTTGTTCTTTCTTTAATCAAACTATGGCATGAGAATGAACTAAAACAATCAATAGTAGGTATTCTAGCTACTGCATGAAATCGGATGGATAGCTTGAAATAGCTGCAAGCCGGGTCGCACCTAGGGCTCAAGGTGCAATAGCTCTTCGACTCACCCTGCTGGGACCATGAGATACAACAGGGTCAACAGTGGCTCGGATAGTTTGTTGTCCCGGGGTCGACACACCCATAGAGGCCTGCATAGAGACTCCACAGGCTTAACTTAATTTCTGGACTAGAGCAAGGCTAGGCAGATACCTGCACATGCGGCCAGTATGCTTCATGTCAGAACTGAGCGGTATCAGTACACGCCAGTACTTAGGGAACCAACCGAGGTAACCTCACATGCCCCGACAAAGACGAACGTTGTGTAAACAAAAGCAGCAATTGCCAGTCCTGTCTGAGGGAAACCCGAAGGTGTTTCCGAGAATGATCCGAGGCTGGAGAGGCGCTTTATAAGACAAGGAGCTTGCTCAATCGTTTTATTAATTGGCTGGTGGCATTTAGCAGGTCTGCTTCTAGTTGGTCTTCCATCTAATTATTTTGCTTTAAAGCATACCTTGATCATTCCTCTGCCAAGAGCATAGTGTAAAAGTAGCTTGTTACAGCTTATCATAGCCACTACCCACGTATAATCCCTGCGGGTATATATCGGCCATCATGTTTTTGCTTGGCGGTATGGTTTTTGTTCAACCTGCGAATACCACTTTCTCAGCTCGTATAGTAGCGAGCCCCGTTAGACTATACAGCACCCGCTAAGTTTTATTTCCCGCCATGAAATTTCCGAAAGACGTGGTTGATCGTATATCTTTTTTCACCCCAACTCTGTCTCGACCACACGCATATGCTAGCATGGTAGGATTTTCGATTGCTGTCTCTCTATCGAGATGACCCTTCGGAAGTACTTGCTATTCTCTCGATATTTAAAGCACCTTGTTCTCTTGCCACCGTTAGTGCCGTAAGAAGATTACAATATCACATGAAGCTCCAAACCTTTTGCCTGTTTGATTGGCTCGATAATGTTATTATAATAGGATCTGTTGTCACATATTCTGGTAACTGGTATGACCAGGGTCCTATTGTCATGGTACGCGCCATCAACTCGATCCAGACATCGCCGGCTACACTCGACCGTCACGGGCTCTTATGTCTATTATATCCACCCTGAACCGACACCGGTGAGGTTTTGTTCGCGTTCGGGAGGAGGGACTCCCCAGAATTCGTTCCGGGGTAGCGTATGGGGGCAATCGGGAGATCATTGCTGTTTAATGGAGAAATACCCTTGGAACGAAGGCAACGGCCCTTGAGACATATTCAGTCAAGCGGAACGAAATTAGAAAGACAGTAATCATAAAGACCGGGAGTAGCACGTAGTCAGGTTCACCTGTAATAGATTTTTTCAAATATAAGTCATAAATCTATAGCAGGCTGTCTAGTTACTAACAGACCAGGTACGCGCTTTCAACGAACAGCTGTTAGATCCAACGCGATATTTCTCTTACTTAAATATTAATAAGACACTAAGTCCTGTTACTCCCGCTGGCAACTCCTCCATCTTATTCAGCTATCCGCGGCCTCTCTTTAATATATATAATATACTTGGTAGTAGAAGTTGGGTATATATACCTCGCCAACCCTCAAATTAACCAGCTTCTTCAGGACTTGCTAGAAAAAATTAATATTAGGGTTAGCTGCCAGATCACGTGCTACCTTATCTAGATTTAGGTTCATCTGATAACAATTGTAGTAACCGCCTTTGGGTACATCGACCTTCTGACCTCCAAACTCGACCTGGAATGTCGGACACTTAGGGCGTCGACTCGGTCATCGAGAGGGTCAGTACGATGTCAAGGTTAAAGGTAAACCTGATTATCACATACGAAGTAAGTGGTTAGATACCAGTTCCGATGCCAAGAAAATAGCTTACTAGTTCGTATTCAGGGAGTTGGAGGCGGCCGGCTTCGATATCGCGGAGGTACCACTGGTACCATTTCTAAACACTCAATTACTATCTTGAAAGTAATAAAAAAGCAATTACTATTGATCTAGAACTGATAATAATGTTTTATAAATGATTTTTAATCGATTTAAACTCCTGTTGGTGGAAGGAGAAGCCATTTTTAAAAAGTTTGCGATGGTAAGTGTTGCGAAAGAGGTGGCTCGAGATGAAACTAGTCTAAAGCTTAGTTGTGGGTCATGTGATCTAAATATCGATTACATCAGCAGTTTCGGCTCGAGCGACCAATTTTAACACCGCGGGTGACCTGGAACCACAAAAAAAACGACACTGGTTGGCCTGCAACCACGGACCCATCCGCCAAAAAAAAATAAAAATAAACAGAGCCTCTGGGGGAGAGAGACAATGCGCAGCCGGCCCACCACTCCGGCAGATCGCATGCAAAGTGCAGCGGACATAAGACTCCGAACTCTTTCTAATCCTCACAGCCACTCCTGTGACGTGTCTACATCTGATACCGAAAATTTAAGTTCTCCCTATCCGTCCGGTCCAGCAACGCCATCGCCGCAACCTCCCCCGCATCAACCGGATGCACGCGATCCCGCCTATTGTTCTCCCACATCAGGTACCCCCTCAACGCAACCAGCACCGCCCCACCAACCGTGCCCCCCGCAATCACAATCTTAAACGTTGTCGGGTACTGGTTGATCTCCTCGTTCGCAAACACAAGCAGCGGCGCGATCCCGTTCGAGATGCAGTACGAGGCCCAGATCATGCCTGCCGTCACAGCTTTCTTCGTGTGCCCTGATGTGTTGGCGGTTGCGAGGGAGAGTGTCATGACGTACACAACGGGGAAGAAGCCCATGAGGTACATGCCCCAGAGCGGGACGATTTTCGCAGCCGACCAGTCGGCGCGCCAGATAATTGCTGCGCCGGCGATGACAGGGAGGCAGGAGAATGTGCCGATGTAGATGCGCATGTTGGGGATGAACACGGAGATAATTCTATGCCACGGTTAGTGATCGCACCCCATAGAAACCGAGACCAGTAGTATGGCGACATACCCAAAGCTCAACAACGCAACAAACCCCACAGCCCCGACAACCCCAATAAGCAGAATCGTCATGATCTCGGAGAACCCAAAGCTTTTCGTGATAATCGTCCCGAACCCCGTCAACGCCCCATTCGTCAGCATAATAAAGAACGTCACAGCGACATACGCCCACGCCTTGGGATCACAGAGCGCCTCGCGCACCTGCTCCTTCTTGACCTTCTTATTCTCAATCCCGATCTGCTCGTCCGCGATTCGCAGAATCGCAACCCGTCTCAACTCAGGTGTGAGAAATCGCGCAGTCATCGGATTGCTGGGAAGGATGAACCAGATGGCCATTCCCCAGACGCTCGTCACGCAGCCGATGATCATGAATTGGTAGCGCCAGGCGGCCAGCGCGCCGTCGATTTGGCCGATTGCGTAGAGCAGCATTGCGCCGACGAGCGTGCCCAGCCCAGTGGCGGAGTACCAGATTGCGATGCGGAGCGGGTGTTCTTTGCGCCGGTACCACATCGCTGTTATGAGGCTGAAGGCGGGAGAGACGCTGGCTTCGGCGAAGCCGAGGAAGAACCTACCAATATAATTAGTCTTTTATGGATTGAGGGTGGATAGTAGAGGGGTGGGAAACCTCTGCACAAGCAGACCCTGGTACGAGTTCACGGCGACGGTGCAGACTGTGACGCCTCCCCAAATCGTCATCATAATGCTAACATACTTTGCCAGCGGCGCTCTTTGCGAGAGATACACAGCCGGGGGTGCTAGTAGACATCAGCTGGAAAAAACACTCCCTTGTCAGGGAAGCCACATCAGAAGGGTAAACGTACTGCCCAAAAGATACCCCCAATAAAAAATCATCGTGCAGTACGAATACCGCGACAGATCGACCCCCGAGCTATTCACCTGGAGTAAATCGAGATCGGTTAGGATGCCGAACATCGCGGCGCCCGTCAGGCACGCCTTGTCCATGTACTGCAGCGCCATGGTAAAGAACAAGACGGGCATGAGGACCGCGTCGACCCGGCGCACGCATTTGCGCTCTTGCTCTTCCGTATAGGTGGAGGTGTTGTCGCCGACGAACTCGGCGGCCGAGTCGAGGTGCGTCGCGGTGGGTTTTTCGTCGTACGAATTCATTATGAGGGAGTTGGGTAGGCTGTGACAATATTCAAGGGAAGGCAGGGTGGGCGCTGGATATGGGGTGGTATATAACCTCGCGCCAAGCTTCTCATCTAGGGAAGCACATGCACAGGACTCTCCCAAGTACCTCGTTTGAAAAAGGTATTGCGGGGTCGAGGCTGGGGTAGCGACAGCAATCCGAGAAAGGCCACCCGCTGTCTGTAGTGACTGTCCTGTCATTACGAAAATATATCTCATTGGCCAATGGCCCCCGTCTATTGTAGCTATCCAAGACGGTAGCGCGGAGTTTAAACGCACATAGCAGCTGCCAAATCCCTGGGCGAAACCGACAGATTACCAAGATCAATGAGATTCCGAGGTAAGTGATCGAGAGATTTCTGATGGCTTGGACCTGAAATTCCAGTATTCCTTTAGTGCCAAGTGCCTGGGCGAGATCGACAGCCACCAAGATCAATGAGTCAATGAGAGTCCGAGGTAACGTGATGGAGAGATTTCTATGGCTTGAACCCGAGATTCCAGTATTCCATTAGTGCCAATTAGCAAATGATCTGAGTGTTTGCTGTCACATTGTGCGTGGATGATGGACGCCCTTGCAATTACCTGGCCTAGCTAGTCTTGGCGGTAAACGGACTGTCCCATTGTTATATACCCCTTTTGTCATCATCGCCTGTTAGCCTTTCGAGGTGTAGGAAAAGCACTCTCGCTGCTCTAACTTCCATTAATCTCCAGTTTGAAATCCCCCACTTCTGCCGAGACATACAGAAATGGCAGGAATATGTAAGCGGACCAAACTGACCCTGTTCTGCCGCTGGTGCAACAGGTGACCGTGACGGACATAGAGCCCCTTCGTCGAATATCTCGTTTCGGGGGATACAGGCCGCTTTGTCGGTCTTCTCTCATGCATGATCCAAGGCTCATTTACGTGCGTACTTAAACCACCTATTAGACCTATCCAACTCACCCATCAATAGAATGGTCAGCCTCGAATATTCACCTCCATGGCAGCAGGCGAAGCCGAGAGCCCACATCGGTTAATGCGCAAGACATTCGCATTGTTCGTCTGGTAGTTTATGTTCTTCTTCATCGGCCGTGCGCCGTGCGTTGGAATCGTTATCCCTTATAACGATCAGATGCTGGCAGACGTTATCTCTGGCGAAAGGGAAGGCAGCGGGACTGGGGCTGCGCGAGTGTCTACAGCCTACCAAAACCCCTCTCAAAGCATACTAATGATGGTGCAATCCAGGTCATTCTAAATAATATCAATGGTTTAATTCGGCATCGCCGGCGTGCCCGATCTCGTCAACGCATTGATAATGATATTGATTTGTATGAGGAGCTTGATGAGAAACCGAAGAGAGGGATGGTTGAAGTTTTGTTGAATCGGTGGTTTGAATAGATGTTGGGCTTTTGGTCTCGCGATTAGACAAACACTGCTAGCTCTAGCAATGTTTTGTATCTACAAATATAGCCTACGACAACCTTGGAATACGTAACAGAAGAACTATAACTCTCAGGAACAGTGGTCTCATTGCTACATTGTTAAGTCTAATGAAAGTTAAACAACAAATATTATTCGGTGGCTCAGTCTTTCCTCCCCGACTCACAGTTTGGACCGTCTTTCGAGCAATTGCATCACGAAGTAGGCGACTATACAGCGACTTAAAAACATACTATTTATATAATACTTAAAGTATACCTGAGCTGTACTCTTGGTAAATCGTGTTGTGGGGATGGGATAAAGGAACTTGAAAAGGAAGGGAACAGCAAAAATGAAGAGCATACAGAAGAAAGGTATGTCAGAGGGAACGTGAAGATTTTGAACACAATATAGGAAGCCAAAAATTCAGAGGCTGGTATACAGCGGGTATCAAATCTCCTGAAATTCCTGATCAGGGTTTGGCGTGCCAACCTGGGAGCATGCCAAAACACCATTTATACAGCTCCAATCGTCTGAAAGAGAAAACGAAAAGGGGGAAGCACCGCATAATGACCATGACCAGAAAGAAAATAAGAAGCAGAAAATAAACGGAAACTACTCACTAGCAGCAACAAAAGCAGCACGGCCAGCGCCAGTCGTCGCATTCCCGCTACCCAGCGTCAAGATAAAGCGCAGCCAGCCCAGAGTCAGTTTCTGACCGCTGCGGTCAAAATCCGGGACCAGGGTACTTGCGGCCTTGAACTTGCTCAGCTTGCCAGCGTACGGTGGGTAGCGGATGGTGAGTATCGACTCGAGCCAACCGGGGCTACTGGTTATAGGGCGGCGGTGTACCCAGACATCAAAACTATAATGACCCCGATAAGCACCATAGCCACTCTCGCCGACGCCACCAAATGGCAGGGTAGGAATGTGAAGGGCGGCATCGTTGCAAGAAACACCGCCGGAACGGGTAGAGGAGATAACTAGAGAACATGTTCATTAGATAACTGCATTCTTCGGGGGGTCAGGGACACAGGGTATGCCGTACTCTTAGCAACGTCGGCTTTGGATCCAAAAGGATAGAGCCCGAGTGGAGTACTCTGCACACTGTTTGCAAGGTTGATAGCCTCGTCCAGGTTCTCCACTGGCAGAATTGTGATAAAGGGACCAAAGCTCTCCTGCATGCACAGCGAGTCCTCTACAGAGTCAATCTGGACAACTGTAGGCTCAATAAAAAGCTCCTTCCCGTCCAATTCCCCACCAAGCAAGATCTTTCCCTTGCTGTTATCGAGCATAGACTTAAGGCGTTCAAAATGACCCTTATGAATAATACGTGAGTAGTCCGGCGAGGCCCTTGCACCCTTAGGATAGAACTCCTTGTAGGCCTTTTTAAATTCCTGCACTACCCGAGTCACAAGCGATTTATCGATGAGGAGGTAGTTCTGTGAAGTACAGAGCTGGCATGCATTTACAGTCTTGCCCCAGAGCATACGGCGTGCTACCAGGCGCGGGTCGGCAGTCTTGCTAACAATTGCCGGGTTGATACCACCGAGCTCGAGCACCACCGGGGTCAGGTTAGGTGCTGCTGCCTTAGCAATGATTCGGCCGACATTGGCACCGCCTGTAAAGAAGATCTTATCCCAGCGATCGGCCAAAAGAGCCTGAGTCTCGGACACCCCACCCTGGATGACGGAGTAGCATGATGGGTCTAGGGATGCCTCGCAGATCTTTTGTATGACAGCCGCGCTGTGGGGGGCGTTCTCAGATGGCTTAATAACAACAGTGTTACCGGCAGCGATGGCACCAATGGCGGGGCCCAAGGTCAGTTGGAAAGGGAAGTTGAATGTACTAGGAAAAAAGCCATTATTAGTTTCTCTTGCGCTTCTGTCACCTTTGTTCAGAAATTTAACAAACTTACCCGACTACCAACACGCAGCCGAGGGGATCCTTGCGGATCTTGGGGCTCATGAGTTTAAAAGCGAGTTCAATATCAGGGGCCTTCTCATCCTTCGCCCATTTATGGAGATTCCGAGTGGTGAAGACAATGTCGTTGAGCAGCCAGCCGCTCTCGGCGAGTTCAGTCTCGAAGCGTGGCTTGCTCAGGTCCCGGGCACAGGCCTCGACGATCTGCTCCTCGTGGTCTCTGATGCTATAGAAACGTCAATCCATCATTCACCCGGATTTAGGACATCTTATCCGTCCACAGAAGGTGTACTACTCACGCCCAGTATAGCTTCCGGAGTTGGACGAGACGGAACTCGACATCGCGGGTCTTGTGCTCTAAGAACGACTTGCGGATGGCAGAAATGAGCTCGGGAATGGCTTCAAGGGAGGTAAATTGAAGGTCAGGAATCTGGACGCCCATGATGATAGATAGGGTGGCAGAAGATACTGGAAAAGGTGTAGGGCTATGTGTAAAGTGAGATTGAGAAAAAGGCAGTTCAGGGGCCTGGTTAGGGACAGCTGCCATGCATCTACATGCACTACTCAGCTTATTATTTGAAGAACAGGAACCAAAACCAACGGTATTAATTTCAATAATTCTATCATTGTAACCCTATATTCCGCATCTCTGCAGTAATGTCTGCTGCCGAGGCAAATAGCATCAAGTTTGCCATAAAACTAAGGCTTACCGAGCTATAGACAACATTAAGTTTGGTATATCGCCACATCTACCTAGACGGATAGTTTGTTGCTCCGCGTGCGGCGCATGGGTCCCCGATCTGCCATTCATAATGTCATTTATACTTTTCCCCCCTCTGTATACAGACCAACCCCTGTTCCATAGCGTATATGGTCTGCAATAACATGATCCTTTCTCTGACAGCGCAACTAACTACGGTGTACATACTAGACTAGGAAATGTCAGACAAGCCGAAGCGCATCTTGCACGTCGTCACCAACACCGGGCACTACGACGACCCTTCCCACCAAACAGGTCTATGGTTAACCGAGCTCACGCACGCCTGGGACATCTTCGAGTCCCACGGATATGAACAGAGCATCACCAGCCCAGCGGGCGGCCGTTCTCCCCTAGAGCCGCGGTCGCTGAAATTCCCCAACACCGACAAGAGCGCAAGAGCGTGGCAGGCCGATCCGGTGCGGATGGGGCTTCTAGAGAATACCGTCAGCCCCGAGCAGGTTAACTCGGCCGACTTCGACGCAATATACTTCACTGGTGGACATGGCGTGATGTATGATTTCCCTGACAGTGAGGGTCTGCAGCGCATCACGCGGGAGATCTTTGAACGGGGTGGTATTGTTGCCTCGGTCTGTCATGGCTACTGTGGCTTGCTGAATACCAAGCTTTCTGATGGTACTTATTTGGTTGCTGGGCGCGAGATGACCGGGTTCTCGTGGAAGGAGGAGGTGCTTGCCCGTGTAAATAAGCTCGTGCCCTACAATGCCGAGGAAGAGGTGAAGAAGCGCGGTCCCTGGTATAAGAAGGCTACGCTGCCGTTTGTCTCCTATGCTGTGGTCGACGGCAACCTGGTGACGGGGCAGAACCCAGGGTCGGCTAAGGAGACGGCGAAGAAGGTTGTTGCCGTCTTTGGCTGGTCATGAACGCCGGCACCAACTCTATGGGCAATACAGAGATACCCTGGGGTGGATATCCGCTGATGATGTTTGCGGGGCCGGTGGTAGAGATCTCGAGAAAGAGAGAGTCGTATAGTGAACCAATCAAGCCTGACTACCCTATGTACATGCGCAAAGATACAAGAAAACATTTAATACATGAAACCTCCTCTAAGCCCCTTATTATGGTGGTTGTATCACTTTTTTCATACAGCAAATGAGACAAGCACTCCGCAAATATCACAATTTCAGCTCGCGCTGTCTCATGGTTAGCACGGGGTCATAAGGTCAGACCAGCAGCACTGTAGGCGATCTTCAACAACTGACATTATCGAACGCCCCTAATGGTGAAGGCATATTCAAAACCATCTGCGCATCCTTGAGGACGTCCATCCGCAGGATAGTCCCAACGCCCAGTTCATTGAGAAGCTTACTCAACGGACCATCATCACTCCTAGAGAGCTTGACGTTACGAGGGAAAAAGCATTGTGCCGCCACGAGTGGGTTCGCCTGGACGGCTACCTGGTACCATTTCCCGTCGATCTTGTTGATCGCGTTGTTGGTCGCTATCGCGGATTGCGACGGGATAGTCTTCAGCGCCGGAAGGGGTACCTCCAGCTTCAAATCGGGTGTCCCGTCTGTCTCGGTGGTGTTGGCCTTGATGTTGTGATCATCATCTATCTCCAGGTTGATGTTGGCGAGCCATTTGGGCAATTGGTATCCGTATACACCTCGTACCCGAGCGATCTCGGTATCGACCGGTAGAGCCAACACGTATCCATAGAATGTTCGGTTCCGTATAGAGCTAAGCAGTTGAGTCGTACTGTAGCTATCTTTACCCGGCTGGCGGACAATAATGGCAATCGAGACCTCATTGTAAGGATCATTGTCGCAGACGCGGTACGAGTAAAATGTCAATGCCACCAACCCGTAACCTGGCAACGCTGTGATGGGCTCCAAGGGTGACGGAAGCTTAGGCTTTAAGTGGCTAAGGGGCGCGAGGAAGACCAGCTGGACACTGCTAGTGCGATAATAGAAGTTGGGTGCGTATACCTGACCGACCCTCGAGTCGACCAGCTTCTTTGGGATATTCCTAAAGAAGTCGATGTCGGGTCCGACAGCTGGATCGCGGGCTACCTCGTCCAGATTCGGGTTCATACGGTAGCGGTCGTAGTAGCCATCTTTGGGGACTTCGACCTTCTGACCTCCGAACTCGACCTGGGTGGTCGCGCCGTTTGGGTGTCTATGTATTCATGACGAAGTCAGTACTGCATCAAGGTAAGGGGTAGGGTTGAAAGTTACATACGGTGCTGGGGTCTTTGACGACGCCACTGAGGAACAGCCTGCAGCAGAAGACATGATGCCTGCGATAGGCTAAGCACAGAAACTAAGGTCCTGTTGTGAGGGGCGTGCAGTACGGGTGGTGGGGGTAGAGTTGGCGGCCGTCTCTTCGACGAGCTCAGAAGATCGTATCTGAGAATATGCTAGCTGGACCGCGATGGCAGTAATAAGTCTGCGAAGGAAAGCTTATACGGCGAGATTGTCAAGTAAATAGAGTGCCGAGGCATGACAGGATTGTGGGTCAGATCTCGATGGCTCTACAGGTTGCCTGCCTAGGTACCACGGAGCAACAATCACTCCGAAGCAGATTCGGTGCAGAATTAATGCTCCTCGCACTTGGAGATTCGGTGTAGCGTGGGGTGAACTTGGAGTCGGTAATAGCAGATATTTGCCCCTTGACTATCTGGCCTTCAGCAAGAATGCGCGTTGGCGGACTACTCCCTCATAAACAAACCTCGACTATTCTGTCTACTTACAAGGGGTGAGTCGGTTGGACTGAATTGTTCTGGGACAGGCTGGATCCACAGAAGAATCAGAACCCACAATTAAGCTCTTGCACCTGGGCAGATCAAGAATGGCTGGATAACGACAAGACTGTGTGTGGACTAGCATCCAAGAATTGTGGCAAAAAAACTAAGAGAAGATGTACTACAGCTGCGAAGATTCAAGTGTCTTGATGACAACGTCTCCGGTGTCCCCAATCCAGTCGAATCGACGGAAGCTTTTTTCGTATAGAGGAGTATCTACATCACGTGCCATTGGATCGCCCACCGGCCACAACAGGATGCCAGATGCCATACAAGCCAACTGCCCAGAGTGATTGCGGCGCATATTCCATAGCAACCAGTCTGCGATATGTGGGGAATGTGGTCGTACCAGGGGGTTGTAGTTGGAGACATGCTGCAGGTCAGGGTCGATGGTCTGGGGGATGGAGAAGTATTTGTATCCCGTCGGGTGTCACCTGGGCCATTATCTAAATACTTGCAGCAGCATGTAGGATAAATAAGCACGGTGGGTATTAATGGGCAACTGAGCCCGACTTCATCTATCTACGGATCTTCACCAACAACATGATGGCTTGTAAAATGGAATTGACCATATTCAGGCCACACCATTCCTAAGGCGTATGTTCCTACTATAAAAGAGATGGTAGACTCTATAAAAATCCTAAGTATCTAGTGAATAACGCAATAATCTGCTAGCGCCTTGAGCCGGGTACTGCTAGGGGGCTATATCCTTAGGTACCTTTGCTTTCTTAGCTGCTGCAGGAATTGGCTGGGTATGACCAGAGCTAAAAGCCCTTCTATCTCGCAAGAAAGTGCTGTGTACTCCTCACTGCTTCATTAACCCGCTTGATCTAATGCCTATTATCAGCTTCTAGTATATTCTAGCTGGTGCTTTAGCTTTAGCACCTCTATAGTAAAATCAATAAATAGTATACTATGTAAGTATGCAATAATTCTCCTTAGATATCTTCTAGGAGCTAGTATACTATCACGAAACTTAGTCTTACACTGGTATGGTATCGATCAGGGTATACTTGTGGATAGAGGACTGTTAACACTCACCTGGTAGTTTATAGTCTATACCCCCGAGACACTGTGCAGGAAAGGGATTCCAAACAAGAACTAGCCTGGCTAAGGACATCTCTTGTACCATGCCGTTATTCACCCTTCAAATTCTATTCCTTATCTCTTATGCCGGGTCTATCACCACCTGACTCCAGCTGCTTATTTAGCCAGGACATTAATAGTATAGACCACCCTATAGCCGTGAAAGAAGGTGCCACCGCGAACTTTTTATTAGAGCTACTGTTAATTAGTGCAAGAGAGTATTCCATTAGCACTGAGTGTATGAGTGAGCAATCCGTAAAGAAGATTGTAACATGCTTATAACGCCCCTTTAAGTATTACTGAGTATATGCCAGCACACGACACACGAGTATGTTTTACTTTACAGAAAGACATCATCAAGAACTTGCTCTCCTGTGGATAGTAGTAGCAAGTCAAGGGATGATAGTCCCCTCAAAACCATAACTCTTCGCGTGGGGGTGATGATCACTGTGGCTGTTCATTGTCCACTGACTTTCGATTGTTTCTGTTACGACCAGGAAAAGCTTTTTATGCTGACAGAGCCGGGTATGAGTAGACTGTAGTAGTAGAAGGAGAATAAGTTAGTAGAGATAAAGAGGGCTCTTATTAGACTGGCTTGCAGTTAAGATGACCTGGATCTGTAGAGCCGCTATAAGAGAAAATAAAAGAACAAAGTAACTGCTTAAGAACGGGCCATTCCCAGTTCTTCTGCCTATCATACGGCCTCTGTGCACAGAAACAGCTAAGAAGTATATAGAGCTGACAACGAAATTGCTGGGGTGCGGAGTGCTTTAACACATCCTGATGGCACTGCACTAAAGTGGTTTTGACCTGTTATATAGTATGCCGTTCGTGCTCGAGAGGGCTGGGCAAAGGCTAGAGAGGCCAGCCGCCACCGTGTCGATATTCTCTTCTGGATAGAAGAAGCTGTGAAAATAAACCTGGAAACAGACCTCTTAGATAAGAAGATTATTATGATGATGATGGAAATTCCGTATAATTCAGACCTATAATATATTTTTAAGGGATACTAGTACTGATTTATCTTGCAGTAATGCCGGGTCTGATACATCATACGACTGTAAATACTGCTATATTTATATTATATAAACTTGCTAGGAATCTGGAAATATAAGCTGTACTATATAAGAAGTTTATAGCTGTATTTCCTAATCTAAATTAATTACTAGAATTTATAGTCCTCAAGAAACTGCCTATCCTTGATAATATCTATTAAGTACTTTAAACCCACGCCCTAATTCCCTTGTATCTAGAACAGGTAGTAGCTGAAGATAGATTCTAGATTAAAGGCTGTAAAATCCCTAAAGGAATTATTATTAGTATATTAGTATATAGGTATACATGAACTACCGGAACTTAGATATATACCTGGAGCCTGAAAGGTTTGTCCCGGAGCAGTGGTTTCAACCAATAGAGAAGATGAAGGCCAACTTTCTTCCATTCTCAGCTGGGCCGCAAGCATGCATCGGCGTGAAGTGAGCGTTTTATTTCTATTGTTTTGTTCACCTCCTCGGTAAACTAACTATTTCGAGTTTGGCCAATACGCAACTCCGCACTCATCTTGGGCATATATTCCACAGATATTCGGCCACCCTCGCCTCAGATACCACAGAGGAGGCAATGAAGCATAAGGAATTCTTCATGATAAGGCCTTTGCCTTAAATGTGCAACCTGTATTTCCCCAGTATAAGTAGCTGGTATGCGTTCTTATTAGCTCAACAGCTTGGTGCTTGTTTTCCCATCTTGCCATTTCGTTGTCATGTATTCCGGTGTAGGCATTCCAGTGGGGGAATATTCACACGGTACTCGTGCCCGAAATCGACAGCTGCAGATATAAGCAAGCCACAGCAAGGGTAGAAGTTTATCGCAAAAGGACATCCGTGCTTGGAAGCGATTGACGGCTGTGTGATTTACCGATCACATGTGGCTAAGCCATCGTCAATTGTGGCTGCCTCGTCAGCCTTTCCATTATTTCAGCTCGACTCCTAATGATTTTCAGTCTCTTAATTTTGGCCAGGGCGAAATTACGGCTTCAGCACATTCACGACAGAACTTGTGGGAACAGCCACACATGGCACATATATGACGTGATCAAAGACATGATGAATGCGAACCAACATTACCCCGTCCACTGGTTTCCTATCTTTCATTTCAAGGACGACATGTGATACATACAAGTCCCTGACTGGAATCAAGGGAGAATAAATGGTTCACTCAGTGGCCGAGGCGATGACACAACAGCAAGTCTAGATTGCTTCAAGGAGCTTCGCCACTCTTCCGATTAAAAACAAACTCTGGGCCAATAGATCCTTGCGAGTACGTGTCCTTAGATGCTTGTTGAGCCACGGAAACAATTTATTTATCTAGGGAATAGCTCAACGTTAGGGGCGCTGCTACCAGAGTCTGCCGAACAGTAGGCCTTCGCGTGACAGTGAATAATCTGTACTTTTGCCAAGAGGTAATAAATATCACTATTATACCCTCGTCTGATTTTCCCAGGTTAGTGCTTGCATCGAAGAGCACACTCCCAAAGCCATCGATATATGCGATTCTATTGCGAAGCCGAGCGCGACAACGGCCCTTGAGCGCTCTGCGGGGCCTCCACAGCACTATTATGCACTTCCAGGCTGTAAGGGCGCGTATGGGCTGTTATCGCCGCGCTGTAGTCAGGATCGACTCTGCCTGGACGTGCGGATCGGCCGTGGAGTAAACTTGCGCTCTGGCCGGCAGCGTGCACCCGGAAAACAAAACCGATCTGCTATTTTTGTGATTACAGACGCTGGAACCAAGATTGGGCTGGGCAGGTTTACGTGGCTCCATCCTTTTCAAGTAAATGCCGGGTGGCACAATCAAGCGCCAGCTCCAGGCGCCAGCTCAGGTTGAGGTCCTAGAGGGGACTCCTTTTGAGAGAAGGCCCCCAGCACAGGCGTAAGGCGTAGCATGCTATATAATTCACCTGATTAAGAGGTAACATACCTTGATGAATAATAGACGTATCCATATCTAATATGGTCCTGAAGCGGTTCCAGGTAGTAGTACCTGCTGCACAACTCATAGATGGTTTGGGAGCCCGCATGTACCCCAAATTAGAGCTACAACTCGAAAGATATACAGGATACCATTATGACTATCTCTATAAACGTCTTATGAAGTGGCGATAACCTGTGTGTCTGCTAATAAAACACGCAATGAGCCGCGCTTGACTAGCTATACCCCTCTGCAAGTGGAAAAGTGGTAGCCCAAAACCTGACGTACATTAGATGGTATATGTATTGTCATGCATGCTCTTTACATTCGTTCTTCTCCCAGAGTCTTCTCCTGCTTCGACTTCGATCTTCCTGCATTCATTTTTCTTCAAGCTATGCCTTGCACACTCGTTCGAGTCTAGCATTCATTCAGTTCTTAAAGGCATTAGCATTGAGCGTCACTCTTTACTTACTTGCACTCATCATCTCTCATTTTATCATTTCAAGCAGTCGTCGAATGGAATCACAGCTAAGCTGTATATTGGTGAGTTTCTTAGTTCCACCATCTCTCTGAAATGCACTGGGATTTACTTAATCGAATGTATACAGAACCAGTCTCCGGGGATTAATGAATGCTTATTTCATACTACAAATTCTTCGACTTCTGACTCGCCCACACCGAAATCAGCTAGTATTAACAATCAAGATTCCCTCGAGGCATCCAGCTGGCATATTTCACAGTCGTTCGCGAGCCACCCTTCCAGAAGAAACACCAATCTTCCACCGAGGTCAGGAGCCACTTCTCTCGCAGGAATGGGCTCAACAGATAGTTTATGGACGTCATACAGCAATTCAGAATATGAAAATGTCAGTCCAGGCATGGCGGGCTTCATTACGCCGCAATCCCTTCCACCATCTCAATTTACCCCTATGGTGCCACTCCAGTGGTGTACGGAGTATATGATTACTCCTGGGGCAGCGAAACCACACACCGTAACCCCTCCGGGACTGGCTTACTCCCTTGGAGCAGGATCCGGTGTCTCTACTCCGATGGGCCGTCTTGATAGCAAATCCTTAAGCCATTTCGGTGAGTCCCAACATGCTCAGCTGTACACGGGACCCTTTCCTCAACCCCGCCATGCGGTCTGGAGGAAACAGGCCCCCAAACCGAACTTGAGGTTGGGATATCAATCGCCAATAATCAAGGCAACGGAATACAAATGCCCGAAGCCCGGTTGCCATGGACGCTTCAAACGACAAGAGCATGTAACGAGACATATGAAGAGCCACCTGAATGAAAAGCCCTACGTGTGCTGGGTCCCCGGCTGCCACCGTGCTTTCTCAAGAAGTGATAACCTCGGTGCGCATTTCAAGACTCACAGCAAACAAACCTGTCGCAATCGATATGTTTCTACCCTGGATGAAACCAGTCCCGACTATGATCCAGATTTTCGGGGCCAGTTAACCGCCGATGGACGTCCCGTTTACGAGTTCAAGCTGGAAGAAAAGCGCATTGCTGAGCATGGACACTTGGATTAGGTGATTGGTACTGGAAAGCTGCGCTACATGGAAATAATATCTAATACCTGGTTGTAATTATGTTATGGTTTTCTCTGCTTCTGTTTTTCCCGTCTTGCACAGCATAACTTGGTCGACATTATTATTTCTCTTTCGCACTCCTGCAATCCACTACTTCAGTACAACACACGGTAGCTGTCACCAAAACAGCCCTTGCTTCTGATTGGTCGCAGATAGCGGGCAGTGCTGCTGCGAGTGAGCAGGTTGGCAGATCGGTGGGATTGGACTGATCCATCTGCCATCGCAGATCTACACCGCACTATTTGAGTGTCATGATGTATCATTCGCAGACTTTTGGTAGAAATAGTTCCCTCACAGCCTTAGCTACAGTCGGCGATGGTAGTTTCACTCATATGTCTTACTTGAACTGGTCTTTGAGCATGCTTCAGCCCGAGTAAATGTGTGCCCTTCACCTCCTGTATTCGATCAAGTACACAAAAACTGCATCACATATCCCCGCTCCAAGTCTGATTTGTCCGATTCCCAACTTAATCCTGCATTGGTGCGCGTGGGACCGTTTTCTCAATTCCTGGAAATCAGCTCTGGGTGTCTTCACTGGTCTCTTACCCCGTGACCTCCCTCCTGCGCTGGAATTTCTTTTTGCGGAGCCACATAAAAGAGTAAATGGGGCATATAGACACATCCGTACTGCTAGCTTTCTAATTACGTGCGTATGGGCAGCTAGAAGCCCATCTACCTGCCTTGGTTCCCGTGACGCGAAGTTTCAGCGCAAGTAGACTGGATAAAAGCTCCGAGTATTCGACCGGAGTACGGAGTAGTCTCGGTGATGCCCGACTGCACGGTGACGGCTGATGCTCTGCAGATCTGCGGTATCAAAATAACAACGGTGAACTGACTATGCAGGATCTGACTTCTAAGAATTGATACGTCTGCCCTTTTTTGTCACATCTTGCGTTTTTTGCTGAGCTCGCTGAGGAAACCAGAGCGCGCACATAACCATGTATATGCATATATCCTGCACCCGCATCCCTGTCACAAGCTCCTAGTAAGTACTGTCGTACTTTTATGCCTTGACAGATTTAGTCACATACTTGCAATTCTTATCTACTTTTACGCTCAGTACAGAGACCGGTACTCCCAGTTCTGCGCATTGTCCGGATTTCCTTTACCGGTATGTACGGCCTTCGGATAAATACATAATGGCTGTTAATACTAGACTATGTCTTGGGTTGTATCATTATACCATGTTATTGCGATCATTCTGGAGTAGGTGGCCTTGGCCGGGAAGCTGAAAGTGTGGATGCAATTGTCGACACCGTAGTTGGCCAGTATAATATTATCAGTCTTCACCGTAACATCTTAGCTTCTTTATGTATAGGTCAGTAACGAGATTGACAGTCATATATCGCAGTATGCTAGTCCCATGCATGCGGTATCTTCTGATGCCAACCGGCTACTACGGCTACCAAGGAGAAGCCATCCTATATTCAACGGTGGCTAATCAAGTGGCTTGATTAATAGATGAACACATCTCTCGCGGCAGTCGGATATAGCCCGCAGGATTCTCACTGACAAGCCCTCACTTAGGTCGATATCGGTCTCTAAACAGTGCATCTAGGGATAATCTCGCTTTTAAAGCCCATGGCTACAGGCATATAATAATCTGCTACAGTACGTAACTGATGCTACCTTCGTTAGAGGTCTTCTATGCGTCTCTCAGAGATAAAACATCTTTTAAGGAGTAACCTATAAATGCCCTCCTTCCCCCTCAGGCTGGGAAACTGAAAGGCACCCTCCAAGCCTAAGCCCAGACTGAGTAAGACCTCGTCTTAATATGGATAGATCCTGGTTTGCGATAATACTGGCCAGCATCACAGCGGCTGTTCTTGTCTTTTCTAAAGACTCTGCAGCTCACTCAACTCCACCCTGTTCAGGGTCTCCCACCGGACTTGAGCCGGACTGTGCTGTAATCGGATTAACATTATATAAGGCCTACGACTCAACCCTACTCGCCAAAAGCAGTATGAGCGCGTAATCTCCAGACACCGATGCGGAAGGGTGGGTGGCGCCACAGCTGGATTTTACCCTAAACAAAGTCAGAACAAGGAGCTGTTATCGATGCATACTGTGCGAATGGAGGAGAAAGAAATAACCGGAGGAAGTAAAGCAGATATGGCCTTTTCCGGAACAACAGATAAAACAGATACGGGCACGATAACAATTGACCCGCGCCACTCGCTGGCCCGTCCAGAACAGTCGCGAACAACAAACACCTGGCTCATAATCGTGTTGTGATTCACTATACCGGCACACAGCGTGGCCATGCATGCATCAGTGCCTGGTTTATGAATGAGCGAGTGTACCCAAGACAAAGGGCTTAGAATCGATTGAATATCTGTTGACAAATGAATAGATCTGTTTGTTGTAGTTTATTCTCTTGGCCTGAGGCCGATTCAAAAAGCCAATGTTGTATGACTTTTCTCCCAAAATGTCAATCCTCTCGCATGGCTTGCCCCGTTTTCCGTCAACGACCTGACTCAATCCGTTTTTTTCTTTTTATTGTGTCATCGAATTCTATTCTTCAGACAGACTTCAGATAAAATAATTCCCCACCTCGTATAAACCTATTCGTAGTGTGGGCATGGTCCAGCCTATTCTCGATGCTCACGTATTGTATATTGGTTATAGGTTGAATTGGTTAAATTGCAGAATTCCATTTTCGCTAGAAATAACTTGATAATAACAGATATTTAGATAATGAGCCCATCCAGATGCATAGGTAAAGGCAGAAAAAAAAAAAAAAAAAAAAAGGCAAGCGACAATGCTAACTATAGGTCATAAATTATTAAGTCATGAGCAACCCTCTTCTTGCTTTATTTTACTCCCAAGGACTATATAGCCTTACTATCTAATCTTCTATAGCAAGCTAATTACTCTAATTAGACATGCATACGGGTTGGGTTGGGGCGGGTCGAGGCCTCAAGGAACCCAACCCGCATGGGTCAAGACCTTGCTAAACCCGCCCCGCAAATACCCGCAGAACCCGCACTAAACCTAATACAGTAATTTTATTACCTAAATAGTATAGGGCTAATTATAATAACCCTATTTTATTACTATACTAGGTTTAGTGCGGGTTCTGCAGGTTTAACCCTAACCCGCGGGTTCTAGATAGTTGACCCGAACCCAAACCCATGCGGGTTCGGGGCGGATCGGGTTCAGGATTTTGGGGCGGGTTGTGCATGTCTAAGATAGACTGCGGCAACATCCGCGGATTTGGATATTCTGTGGATAGGCAAACAATATAAACATTCCTGAATCTATTAATACATATTTTATGCATGTTTTTTATGTAATATATTATTTGAGGGGTGTATCCAAGTCACCATTTCAACATGAGAATCTTGATATTAAGATATTACACTGGATTTAGAAGACTTCCATTATGCAAGCTAACTATGGCTATATAATTTCATAATCCTCAAACCCTCTTGGAGCTTTACGAGCCCTCTTAGTTCCCCGTGCCAGTATCTCATTGTGGGTAAGGGGTGCTCACTCTCATTATATAGCTTACAGGGATGTTGTACATGCTGTTCTTCTTCTTGTGTACTGCTCCCTATTCCTGTGAAATGTCGTTTACTTGGCCGTTCCGCTATTTCAGTCCGAATATAACCAGTATTGTCCTCTTCATTGTCACTTACAGGCTCAAAGTCCGCCTGTAGCTGAAGAGAAGCTCTCTCTTCTTCTATAGCAGCAAGCTCACTAGCTGGGAGGTACTCCTTCATCTGTTCTAGCTGCTCTTGTTCAAGCTCAAATTTTGATGTACACATCCACATCATTAAGTCTTTGCTGTTTCGTCTCGGCCGGAACTAATAATTTCTTCAGGTTGTGCATGCGATGTGCCTAGCGCCTTATACAGCTTTTCATTTGCGCCCGATGCTCGCTGGACCAAGTTGATGCCTTCTCAGAAAGAGATCAAGTCGTATCAAGACGGCATCGTAACCGAATATGGATTAAGAGAGAAGATGAGGTTCTGGACTGAGGTCAAACAGTGTTTGTGGCGGGATGATGCGTAGACCTGGCACTCACCCGCCCCGCGGGTCCAAGATCAAGAACCTCCACCCGCACCTCCGAGGGTCAGGGTCCAACCTGACCGACCCTGAACCTGACCCTGACCCTCCAAGGGTCCGTGGAGGGTCACCCTCATGGACCCTTATAGACCCTCCAATATATAACTTTTCTACACCTTTCCTATTTAAGGCGTATAAAAATGATGATTCAGCGTACTAAAATACTGTTATTTACAGTCGTTTTAGTATTGACTCCTATCTTTTCCAGATTGTACCATGATATCTTTGAAATTTAAAGAAATTATATTGTAAATATATATTTTATATGCTGTTATAAGAGTATCTTTAGATTTAATGGGAGGTTTACTATAAGTGGTTGATTTCTAAAGTTGTTACGGACGGTTGACTGTTCCGCCACCAAAAATATATATTTAAAATGCATGAACTTGCTGTGCCTGTACAGTAGTAAGCACTCTTTCGTCTTAAATTACTAAAAGAGCCTTAGATTAAAAAAGCTCTCTTGGTCTATTAAATAAAAAGGTTACTACTGATTCAAATTCTCTGTAGACATTCTTGTTATTGTATAAAAGGTGACGGAGATCTAGATTATTAGACTGTAGACGTTAACATTTTCTATCTCGAAATTTCAAAGAGAGGGCTTGGAGGGTGACTCTCAAGACCCTCAGGGTAACCCTCAGCAACACTCTAGGCGATCTAATCATATAAGAGAAACCTTTGCCTAAGAGGGGGTAAGATGATCTATCAACTTATCTCTTAAATAACTGGGGTAAACTGATCCCCTAACAAAATATCCTTTTTACTTCTTTATTTTCTGTAAGTCCTCTTATTCCTCTTTATACCCTGGATCTATGTCATGTCTGAATTATCTGATATATACCCGTCCTCAGTGATTGAGGGTGTTGGAATTGATGAGTTACAATACCTTATCCCGGATGATACTCTATTTACAAGCCCATTCCCATCAAGCCAGCTTAGCTTAAATACAACACTTAATACTCCATTAATTCCATCACAAACAATACCCCCGGCACCCGAGAGTCTTACGCGAATTAGGCCTGACCGTGTTAATGAATTCCTGCTATATGAAAACAGAATAAGTAAGGAATTTGTGGCATGGTGGCTTCAAACAGACTATAGAAATAAAAGGCATATTAACTGGGATGCAAAACATCAAGCGGTTTGCTGGGAGGGCTTCCAGCAAGTTGCAGATACTAAAACTGGAAAGCCTGGAGTGATGTGTATAAGATGCCGCAAGGTTCTTGACCATCCAGCTACTGGGCATACTGGTACCTCGTCTATGAATAAACATCTTAAAGGGCCACAGTGCCAGAAAGGGGCAGTCAAGCCAAGCATCCATAAGCTACTTGTACAAGCTGTATGTCTAACTCAGATTATCTTTTAGCTTTAAACTAATTATTTGTTAACCTACTAGGGTCAGCGAGCACCTGCCCAAGTATTTAACCAGAGTATCTGGGAACAGAAGCTGCTGAATCTAGTTACAGTTTCATATCTACCATTTCTCTTTCTTGAGCACCAAGAGTTCCATAATCTTATATTATATGCACGACTAGCTCCGACAATACCAAGTATCCTATCTCGGAAGGTAATACGTACAAGGCTCCATCAATTTGTTACTGAAAAGCATATAACTACTCTCTAAAGCCTACCACCAGATACAAAGCTATTACTAGTACTTGACTGCTGGACTTCACCATTCCAGCAAGTATTCATGGCAATCACAGCCTACTTCCTTGATAGGAACTGGGAGTATCGTGAAGTCCTCCTTGGATTTAAGCCACTTTCTGGTACACATTCAGGCACCAACCTTGGTAAGGTTGTTATACGGATTCTCCGGCAGTATCAAATTATTGATCGAGTGCTTGCGGTTACAACGGATAATGCGTCAAATAATACAACACTACTGGCTGCAGTGAATAATACAATCCAGGCTCTTAAGCTTAATATAGATTCCACAATCATCCAAGTCCCTTGTATTGCACATGTCATTTAAGTCAGTCTTAACAGTTTACTCGGGAAAATAAAGGCAACCCCAGAGAATGATACTACTAAACTAGAGTGGAAAGAGGATCGTGTACAGGCACTACATGCTCGACAGCAAAAGAAGGATATTGCAGATACCCTTAATAAGGTTAGTTCCTTCATTTCCTACTATATTATAAGTTAATATGCTTACAGCCTTTATTCAAATTTTTAGGTCCGCAGTCTCACTGTTTATATTAACGCAAGCCCGCAACGCCGCGAAGCCTTCTATAACCTTCAACCTAATAAGTCTAAGCTTGTGCCTATCCAGGATGTACGGACACGATGGAACTCGACATATCTTATGCTGCAGCGGGCTAAGAGACTCCAAGCAACTTTTAACACCTTTTGCTCGCAGTATAATCAGCCTTACTTTGCACTTAGCACAGAGGAATGGCGATAAATCGACTATCTACTATTTATCCTACAGCCCTTCTTCAAATATACAACTGTTGTTTGTATAACTAAAGACTCAAGTATTCATTTGGTCTTTAGTTTCTATAATAAACTTTTTGATCACCTTGAAAAGTCTATCTATCAGCTTCAGCGAAAGAAGGTTGCATGGAAGCAGCTGATGCTTTCCTCACTTAAGGCTGCAAAAGAGAAGCTATCAAAATACTATAGCATGACAGATAGTATAAAAGGTGACCTCTATGTAATTGGTACAATCTTAGCACCTGCAAACAAGCTACAGTTTTTTTCAACCAAGGACTGGGAGTCTGATGATCCGGCAAAGGACTATAAAAGGATTTACCGCAAGAGTCTTGAGGATCTCTTTAAGCAGTACAACGAGCGAGTTTCACGGGATAGGATACAATTAGACAGCCAGTCATTAAGAACAATAATGACAGATGCAGACTTAATATTTGAAGACTCGCAGCTATTCCTACCGCCGCAACATGATGAGCTTACAAGATATCTTGAAAGTGGTATATTAACTACGCCCTCTTTCTTATTAAGCTAAACTAGCTAAGTTAACTAACAAATCCTTTATCTTAGCAACTGTACGAGCTTCGCCTCGGATCTTCTGGAAAGAGCATGAACATGAGTTTCCTGTACTTGCAAGCCTTGCGCGGGATATCATGTCTATTCTAGTAACAGGAGCAGGTGTCGAACGCCTTTTTAACTCTGCCCGGGATATCTGCCATTATCGACGAGGCTCGCTACAGCCGAAGATAATCCAGGACATTATGCTATGGATGTGTACAACAAGATTTGACCTTCAAGAGCAGAAGCAATTAATACTACAAGAGCATCTCTCATATCAGGAGATTGCAGCCGTGACTGAAGCTAATGAAACCAAGGATGAATCCTTTGGTCTGATTAGTGATACTGAGGAGGATGATATACTGCCTCAGGATCATGAGTCACTTATACAGTCTAGTATAATAATGCTTGATTGTGAAGGTCTCGAGGCTATAGGTCATGATAAGGAGATTGAGGAAGAAGATGATGATGATGATACTGGTAAACTTCCTTTACCTGATACCCAGCAGCGGATATCTAGTAGGAAGCGTAAGCGTTTAAAGCTGCTTGATGGCTATATACTAGGGTCTTAGAAACTAGTTATCTTATTCTATATATTAAATGATATAATTTTATCTCCAACCTCTATACGTTGTACAGTAAGATTACAAGATAATACACGGAAACCCTTGCTGAATCTACATAACTTATACAGAAGTAAACAAGTCACGTTTCCTACCTGTTTGCTATGTTTGTGGACCCTGAGGGTCACCCGCGGGTGACCCTCGGAGGGTCGGACCTTTAGGTGGACTACCCTGAGGGTCTAGAGGGCAGAACCTGACCCTCCAATGGGGCGGGTCGGGTGGAGGGTCCGGAGGGTCACCCGCGGGTGAGTGCCAGGTCTAATGATGCGCCTCGATGGCTTCTACTGCTCCAGAACGTTGATACTGGGGAAGAATGGGCACACGAATGCCAGGTCCTCTTTTCCGCGACAGGCCACTTTGCAGAGCCCCGGCCGTGTCAAATTCCAGGATTTTTATCGTTTGAAGGTGCGATATTCCACTCAGCACAATGGGACCACAACGTCAGCCTCGTGGGTAAGAAAGTCGTGGTCATTGGAAATGGATGTGAGTTCGACTATACTATTTTACTAGTGGCTCTTTATTAACCCTTGTGTCTATCCAGGTACGGCAGCGCAGATTGTACCTGCTATTGTCAAGCGGACGAAATTTTTAACACAGATCATTCGATCCCAACACTGGGCCTTCCCTGCGACTAATTTCACCTACCCTAAAGTCTTGTAGTGGATCTTCCACTACGTTCCTTTTGCAATGAAGCTTCATCGATTGCATATTTTCTTGCTGGCTGAGAACGGCTTCCGAATGTTTCCAATGACAGCTCGCGCTGCAAGTCTGCGGCAGAAACGCAGAAGGGAGGTCGAGAAGTACATGAGAGACGCAGCACCAGCCAAGTATCACGACATCCTGATTCCGGACTTCGAGATAGGATGCAAGGTGCGTTTAGATTAGGTGAAGCAACAGGAGCTATACCAACTTAGACTCATGTCATTAGCGACTAATTTTTGATGACGGATATCTCAAATCCCTTCACAGTGACAACTTCAATCTCACAACAGCCAAGATTCTTGAGATTTTTCTAGAAGGTGTGAGAACTTCCGAGGGAGTCATACTTGCCGATGTCATTGTTTTAGCATCTGGATTCAAGACAAATCAACTCATGCCCTTCATGGACATCGTGGGCCGCGATGGAAGCCTTAATGACCACTGGAAAAGATATGATGGACCTGAAGCCTACAACTGCTCTGCTATGAGTGGATTCCCGAACTTCTTCATGTTGCTTGGACCCAACGCAGGGACTGGTCATACTTCGGCGTTGATGGCTGCAGAAAAGTAAGTCAGCACAAAGGGCATTGATCCAGTGACTTTAAGTCCAAACTAATCACTCCAAAGTTCCGTTAACTACGCACTTCGTGTCCTTAAACCAGTCTTTGAGAAACAAGCAGATGCCGTCGAGCTCTCACAGACAGCGGAAGACGAGTATTCTCACACGGTGCAAGATGCCTTGCAAAAGCGAGTGTGGAGTGCTGGTTGTCAATCAGTAACCTGTCTTCCATAGCGATCCCGTCATATATCTACAAGTTACGAATCCTAACTGGGTGTTAAGTGGTATACAAATGACAAGAACTGGAACGCCATGGCTTACCCTTGGACCCAAGCCTATTTTTGATACCGGAGTTTATTCCCAATAAAGTATAAAGTCACATTGGAATTTGAAGGTATGGCCACTGCTTCTTTACTGGGACTCATGAACGGAAAGTTTAATGTTATTCTAGACACGACCAAGCGGCGCAAAGTCTAGTATTAGCAAATACTGGCTGTTCTTCCCGATTGTTCTTGGGCTGGCATTCTCCACATCCCAAACAGAGACGCTTGTGGCCGCTCGTTCTACAACCCTACATTTTAGCAAGGGCTTGCTATCTTCTATGCGAGAAATAGCATTTTCTGTCTTATCTAGGCATTCTTAGAGAGCGGAAACCAGATGTGTATAGAGTGCCATTGTTCATACATATATCGCGCCTAAACTTTCATTTTTATGTTTGTTTCTATTTAAAAATTTCTTCCTTGTATATTCACAATTCCTGTTATTAAGTTCCACCTATGCTGTTTCTAGGGGTACTGATTTACTACAACTTCCTCGAATTATAAGATGGCCAAAAACAATCCAAAACCGTATCTGAGCTACTCGAACAAGGATATCATCAGACTTTGCGGAGCCAGTATCAATTCAGTCGATGGTAGGAAGGTAAACAAGTAGTTGCTCTATCCACAACATATCCACAGGCCCGCTTTCTGATATTTGGATATCAGCTTTCCGTACAAAGTAAAATTAGAAACCATCTCACACTAAAGATACCCTACTCAGGACTGGATAAAGTCAAGCAGATCTTGGTTGACTTCGTTAATATTGATGTTGTGAATAGCGTGGGAACCCCCTTTATAGATCTTCAGCTTGCCTTGAGGTAAAAGCTTTGCGGACTTCAGTCCGGCCGCCTCAATGGGAACGACTTGATCATCATCCCCATGAAGAACTAATGTGGGGATATTGATCCGTTTGAGATCTTCCGTAAAATCTGTTTCCGAGAAATCCCTGATCGAGTCATAGGCTGATTTGAAACTGGTGTTCATTCCCTGCTGCCACCAGCTACGAATTTGGCCTTCACTTTTCTGTGCACCAGGTCGGTTGAAACCGAAGAATGGTCCGCTGGGGACATCCAGAAAGAATTGCGCCCGATCTTTAAGCATGGCTTGTCGGAAAGAATCAAAAACTGACTTGGCTGTCCCCTCCGAGTTTGCACTAGTTTTCACCATCAGAGGAGGTACAGCACCGACAAGGACAGCCTTTTTAAAACGACCTGTGCCGTGCTTTCCAAGGTAATGAGTGACCTCTCCTCCTCCATGGGAGTGTCCAACCATCACTGCGTCTTTTACCCCTAGATGTGCAAAAAGCTCCTCGAGGTCGTCAACAAATGTGTCCATGTTGTTTCCGTCCCAGGTCTGAGTAGATCTCCCATGGCCACGCCTATCATGGGCGATAACACGGTATCCGTGATCAGCAAGATAAACCATTTGATTTTCCCAGTTGTCACTACTCAAGGGCCAACCGTGGGAAAAAGTGACAATGGCGCCTTGAGGGTTGCCCCAGTCCTTGTAAAAGAGCTCCGCTCCATCTCGAAGCTTCAGATGTGGCATGGTGGTAGGGTCTGTGGAGGCAATGCTTGGGACCAAAAAGGATTTCCAATTTTAAAGATTCATTTATTTTGAAGATCTGAGAGACTCAAATTAGCAATCGCCTGGGTTGGCATGCCTTATATAGCTAGCATCGCTTGGGCTAGCAAGTTGGAGCTTAGTGGTGTGCGTCACCAGGACGTCGTCATGATCATTTTCTGTTCTGCGTCATAATGCATACTCGGAGAGTTTGTTCAACCGCTCCGTCTTATCTTCATTCGCTGTTCTTGATTTGCCCAGATGCAGAAGCTTAATTTTTGGGCTCTGTGGGTCCCGATCCCAGAACATCCTACTAAGTTGAAACAATAGCCAAGATCTGGTTCCCACAAGCATTAGCAATTGGCTATCAGACGAACGAAACGGACAGGTGGCATGGGATTTGTTGACCGTGGAAGTCCGCAGATAGATGCTTCAATATCATCGCTACTAAAGGCCAAATACTGAAGAATTGTCCAATTGAATCATACCCAGATCATCATAAAGGCTGAGGTTAGTCCAACCTAATCTGACCCTTCGGAGCTGATGACCCAAAAGGAATCTGCCGAATCAGTTGCCTTTTGGGGTAGCAATATGCAGTACACAACTTCGAACAACAATGTGATGGAAGTAGGTGCCGAAAATTAAAGAACTATCGGTGGCCAATGCAATGTTGGGCTTGCTCCGGGTCTTCATCGACAACCCGAAATTACTAATCTTGAATTGACTGAAAGTCAGCCTTGCGATGCTCTCGACGGCACTGGGTTTAATGTGTACAATGGCAAAGCAGAAAAACAGTGCTATACTCTGAGAGGTATTGGCAAACGGGTCCTTAGAATACCTGTCCCAAAAATCAACAAAACAGGTCTTGATGAATCGAACAGAGAATACTAAACTAGCGTACCTGTTGAATTCGCCATTATGATTTAACAGCAGGCCCCGCGCCATATTGAACTTGATAAGCTTGGGATCATATCTGGAGATCAGACACCCGAGTGAAGGATACCGTAGAAGCTTTCACGACAATACACAACCCTGCGTGGAGTGATGTCCTTCATTATGTCTTTCTCGGTCATGGCTCCATTCACGGCGTTCATGAAAGGCATAATTAGCGTTATATGTTGATTCTCAACAGGAAATTATAGAAGGGGGATCATATATGCCAGTACACGATGGATGCCCAGCCAGCCACGATCGGATATGTTAGAAAAGTTAATACAAATACACCAGTCGGGTTCGAGATAGTCAGAAAGCAACGCAGCATTTAGTTGAAGCAACTTGAACAAGAATCTAGTTTAGCGAGGCACTTAAGAAACAAGGACAGCATCCTGCGAAGATCGAATACTTTACCATGTATATCGGCGCGTGCAGCGGCAGTGGATGTTTTCACAAGCTCTTTCTCAGGCCAGCTATGTCTATGATCAGCATTACCCAGCATAGGCCAGGTATGTGTGCGCTGAAAAAGGGTTCTATCCTGCATCAGCACCAAATAATCATGATTAGCATATCCATTCACGGGTTGGGAATTTGGAAATCATGACGAGGAAACCCAAATAGAAGAAGTAGACCATCCTCGCGGGACTTTTTGAAGGCAATGCGACACGTAGGCTAAATGCAGGACATGTATCGATCTCGACGGTCCTTTCTTGATTGAGCTAAGGTGATTCTCGTGCGGGAAGCCTGCGCTTGCTCAGCATCTAAGCCAGGTGGGATAGGAAGAAACAATAATACTCGTGTCCATAATGGCTTTTCAAGCATATCTCTGAGTGAGCGCTGCCCAAAGATCCATATCTTTGCTAGTGGTATACTATACCGGCGAAAAGAATGCGAAGGTTCTCATCATTTTCGCTTCTTTCAGGCAGGGATGTTACCCCAGAGATATTTTTTGTCACCAAGGATTTCCACCTGTTGATCTCCTACATAATGTGGTGTCCGACCTTCAATCACCCAGACCAGTTTCTATGCGTCCTTGCCCAAGGGCGATTTGCACGCGGTTTTGTATTGAGGCCAGTGCCCTTTCGCACGCAGGGCCGCAGTACTATATATGAATGTATCAGCAGATGGTCATCTTGAGCAGCGAGCGCTATGCAGCAGATGGACATAGCCTTATGAGTTGAAATTTTCTGCAGATATATCTGCCGGGCTCTTCACAGGGCATGCTACCAAGCGCCCAATTGGCGCAGATAGGCCCTCGGGATGTCATTATGCTCGACGTTGCTCCACTTGTACGCGTTAACGTTCAATGCAGATTCAGTGGGGCATCATGATATGAGGGTTTAAGAAATACGACGTTTGGCAATGCAAGGATCCCTGATTGCATACCTATCCAAACCCATGTTTTGTGGCTGGATAGAGTGCAGGGTTGTGGTCCAGGGATGAAGTATGACTGGATACCTGGGCAGGCAATAGTCAGCCCTGAGCAGATTCGGGCTTCGGAGCCCGTGGCTTAATTTCCTGGCAAATCGCTATACCTAAGACAATATTTTCGCATGTAGATCAGTGAGGATGTCCTGCGGTATCGCATTACCTGACTTTGTTGGGATACTTTCTGTATATATATATATATATATATATATATTACTTCAGATACCTGGAACACACACCAGGCAATTATATACAAATATACAAAATTTAAGATAATAATAATTTATGAAAAAAACAAGCTTATAATAAAGTTAATTTGACCGTACACTTGAATTCAGTGACGACGCGGACAGACTATTCCCCCATGCCGAGGCAGTATCCAGGCTCCTTGATGATCACTGAATGAAAAAGACCGAGCTTAGAATGCTATATCTTCAGCCAACGCCCTGTGGTTAACTACAGCTAACTCCACCCAGCTTCAACTGAACCCAAGAGATCACGCCAATTTCGAAACAATGCCAGACCCTACTCTTCTTAAGGCTGCCGGCTATGGCTCCTTGATTGTATCCCTGATGCACGCGGTTGGTCCTTTCCATTTCTCCCAATAGGGTTGGACTAATCATCCTCAGGCCTCTGGAAGGAGGTTCCAGCGGATTCGTGAATTCCAGAACCTCCCAAGCGTCGCGTACACATTTAGCATGAGTGGATGGTATCAGGGCAGTGGCTACCTGATCCTGGCTGGTAATTGCTCTCCTGTTCTGCGCCAAACGTTGATAATGTTTCCTAACGTCCTGATTCTAGGCCTGCTAAATTTCCAGTGGGCGCAAAATCCAGGTCTGTTAAATCAGCCACTTGGCCGTGCTATAGCTGCTTTACTCTCGGCCATTGCTTGGGCAAGCTCTGGCTGGTACTTGTGGAGGGGCCTTATAAGTAATGGGGTGATTATAGCGGCTGCTGGTTTGTTTCAAGCATGGGCGGCACTGCGGTAGACTATCGTCGTTCCAAGAATTGGAGATATTGAATTTCAAGGTCTACTTATGGTGTTCCACCTATTAAGCGAAGGACCGGAATACAAAGTGTTGGCCTAGTCAGATGTATTGGGAATTGTCCTCCATATACTGAGCTTTATTTAAACCATACTCTTATTGAAGCAGGATGACTACTTTACTGAAACTTACCACTGCCTTTATATTCCTGCCCGTAAAAGAAACTCTTCTAGATATTCTGAAAGTCAAAAGTATCGGAACCATGCCTAACCACTATCTTGGAATGGGACACATTTGCCGTAGGGAAGGTAGATAGCATAACTTCGAGACAAGCAATAACATGGCCTCTAGTTGGATAACATCAGCCACGTCAACCCAGGCCTCGATTGCCACTGGATCTGAATCAAAGTCGGGGGAACTGACTGCCCGATCCCCATGTCAGTCTCCACTTGCACTCTGTCCTGTCATCTCGCAGGATTTGCTGATCGCAAAAGTCAATTCTAACGCAGTAAGCAGCCTAACGATCCATCGGACCATCATCTTTCCGCCGTCTATAAGGAATCAGCTGGCACTGAATAAAGTTTAGCTTGTGGCAAAATCATACCGAGGAATATCTTATAACACACGTAGCACGGTCTAACGCAGAATTTATATATTATATATAATATTTATATGGAATAGCAGCTGTCACCCACCATGTCAGACAATATATTTCTTGTGACCGGCGCGAGCGGGTTTATCGCAAGCCATGTTGTTCAGCAACTACTCGAGACAGGCCACCAGGTCCACGCCACCGTCCGCAGCACCAAGAATAAGACGAAGGTCAAGCACCTCCTGGATATGCAGGAGCAATGGCCTGGCAAACTAACTTTGTTTGAGGCCGATTTACTCAAGGCGGGCTCGTTTGAAGCTCCAATGAAAGGCTGCTCGGTGGTATATCATATTGCTTCGCCCTTCTTTATTGAGAACAAAATCCGGAATGGCCAGAAAGAGGTTGTTGAGCCAGCCCTCAAGGGCACACAACATGTCCTCGACGCGGCTCAAAAGTGCGAATCTGTCCAGCGTGTTGTCTTGACCTCATCTGTCGCAGCCATCTTCGGCGACAATGCGGACGTGCTCGACATGGAGCAGAAGACGCTCTCCGCAGAGTATTTCAACACAACAAGCTCGGTCCAATACAACTCCTATCCTTATTCGAAGGTGGTCGCTGAGAAAGAGGCCTGGAGGCTGTATGAAGCACAGCCACAGCCACGACGGTGGAGCCTGGTCACTATCAACCCAGGACTGGTCCTTGGCCCATCGCTATCTTCAACGTCTGAGTCCGGCAGCCTCTCGTTACTAGACCAGCTCCTGCGCGGGCAACTGTTCCTAGGGGTACCGGATATGTGGTTCGCCATTGTCGACGTACGAGATGTTGCAGCAGCCCACATTCGAGCAGCCGAAACTCCAGATTCCCACGGTCGCTACATCCTGGCAGATCGGACTACACATAGCTTTGTGGAACTTGCGTCTATATTGCGGTCCATCACTGGTTCCTCTCGAATTCCCACGCATTCGCTTCCGAACTTCATGGTGCGGATGTCCGGACCATTGCTGGGTCTAAGTCAGAAATGGTTGAGACTTAACCTGGGGATTCCTTTTGATATCGATAATCGCCCAAGCCTGGATCAGTTGAAAATTGTCTATCGGCCTTTGGAGGAGACGTTGGCTGACCACTATCAGTCCTGGAAAACCAGTCAGAGATAGGTTCGCCATTTATATCCAGCTAGATAATGTCTCAGTATTTCATTTGCGAGTTCATATTGATGTATTTGGAATGTATCCTAATAAATATCCCTTTTCTTTATAGATCTGAAGACCGAGAATACGATTATGCAGGTTGAAGTAACATCTTATGGAAGACGAATTCTCGACCAGTTAACAGCAGCATATTCTGGAAACACCCATAGAAAAGCCATTTATTTCCCTTCATCTGTATTGTTTGCCTGTGTAGGTTTCAAAATTTCAACAAGGCCTTCCCCTTGTTCTTCCCCTGGAAAATGCCGACCAGTCCCTCCGCAGCGTTCTCAACACCCACAGTCTCATGAAACAGACATTTAATCGAGCCTTCCTTTATCCATTTCTGCAAATTCTGCTGATGCTCCATGGAATATGCTTGGTTAAATTCCGGGTCTGCGACAATAAAACCTCGCATGGCCAGACGCTTCGTGATAACATGGTGCAGATTCTTGACAGGATAAGGGACACCACTAAAATCCGATATCATGCCACAGGCAACAATGCGCCCAAAATTATTCAATGCATCGAGGGCGGCCTCTAGGTGCTCACCACCAACATTCTCATAGTAAATATCGATACCCTGCGGTGCCAGGCGTGAAAGAGCGTCGCGCGGCTTCTCGCGCTTGTAATTGAAGCCGCCGTCAAAACCAAGCTCGTTCATGATATAGTCCAGCTTCTCATTGGAGCCCACACTCTCAATGATTTTCAGTCCCTCGCGCTTCGCCAGTTGTCCCACGATCTGACCCACAGCGCCACTAGCAGCAGAAATGAAAATCGTCTCGTTTTTCTTCGGCTTCCCGATTTCGTAGAAGGACGAGTACGCCGTTAGCCCGGGCATTCCCAGCGGGCCTAGGAACGCGCGGACATCCTCTAGTCCTAATGGGCTCTCAAGGGGACGAACTCTCTGAATAGAAGTCTCATCCAGTGAAACATACTCTTGGATGGGCAGTTCGCCGATAATGATCCGTCCCTCCTGGTATACAGGGGTGTTGGACTTCAGAACCTTTCCAATACCGAAACTGTCAATTGGTGCGTTGGGTTGATATGGCGGCGAGTATGACTTTCGTTCGACTGGGCGCATGCGACCACGCATGTATGGATCGAAGCTCGCGTAGAGTGACTTCACCAAGATTCCGTTCTCAGGGGCGGTGTTGAGGTCGGGTTGGGCGACAGGTTCAATGGTCAGGTCTTTTCCGGGGACTGGCAGGCCGCGAGGAACGCTCTTGAAGACAAGTGCTCTGTTGGAAGTGGACATATTGGGTGGCTCTGAACAGGAAGATATTCGGATAATGGAGATGTGTGTCAGGATATTTAGTAGCCAGTACTTTTTGATGTACGACTTACACTATATATACTATGATGGCTACACTATTTTACAAAATAAATAAAAGCCGAGGCATGCACAACGAGATATCTGTATCCCAAAAAACAGCAAAGACTAGGTCGGATGGTTTGAAAATACCATCGCCGCTGGGGCGGATTTCAACCATTTCCGGTTGTCTAGCCACCGCACCACAGATATACGCACCGCTTCCATTCTAGGCCTCGGAGTCCGAACAAGGCTGTCAATTCCAGTGCAGGTTTCTTTGCGTGATTTATAATAAGAGAAGAGTTTTAATGCTTTACTGAATAAGCCGGGTCAAGATTCTAGATTCATCTGAACGAGGCAGTGTCCGATATGCGTCCTCTACTGGGTGTATGTACACTTTCCCTCATATATGCCCGAGTTTGGTTATAGTCGTATCATACTGCAACCAGTTGAGATGACTTATATTATATAGTATATGCAATTCAGACTTAATCCACCTCTTCTCTTGCCCCTACCGCCGACTCTAATCACAGCGTCGACAGTCATCTGGGTACATATATCCTAGACGCCCGTTGAAGAGATACCACAAATCATTTTGGTACAAGTGTATAGCGTCTTGCGGTCCTTTGCAGGAGTCTCCTTCCTTCGAGGCCAGCGTGAGATCTTTCGGATGGCCGGCAGAGTGCGGTGGGACGTCGCCACGTCCTTGTACCACCACACCATCGGGGGCCCCGAGATAGTAATCGCAAAGGCGGCCCTTATCCGTGTCAATAACCCCAAAATAATCGAGCAGTTGGTTCTGCGACAGCTGAGCGGTATGTTCCGAATCCAAGTTATTTGTACTCATCATCCGTCGGTAGTTGGAGTTCGTGAGGTTCTCGCGCCAATCTGACAATGACCGCGATGGGCGCATCTGACTATTTCGAGACACAGGATGTGGACTGAAAGGTGGATCTGTTGCTTCAGCTGCAACGCGTGCTTTCATATATGACGGACCAGTTTTCCGTGCACGACGGTGGATGGAGCAGGAGGCAGCCCAGGGAATTTGATAAACGGAGCAACGTCTGCCCTGTGATGGCCTCTGGCGGAAAGGGTTCGGTGACGGTCGATGGCAGGGATGAGACCCTTCGTTCATCCAAAAGGGGGTGTGAATAACAGGGACTTTTGACGGGAATGTTTGCATGTAGGGCTACTCTGGAAGAGATATCTGAAAAGTGGGTTGCAAGCGTCCTGGCCGGTCGCTAAACAGGATGGGTGGTTTGAAATGATTCCAAAAAGGATGTTATAAACGCGGCAATTCGGGCTCGTAGGCTGAATATCGGTATTTTCTAAAGCCAGTTGCTTGGAAGATCAAGGCTCTCCGTGTAGACCCTGGATCGAAACCCATCGGGGCTCGGTGTGATTGTCTCTCCGAGTGAGGATGTGACAAGAAGTGGATTGGATTGGGTTAGATAGGGGGTAACTGTGAATGGAATGAATAGCCATTAGGCGACTCCTGTGAAGATAAAGTCTTCTTTGTTGTTAACAACTCAGTATTCATTGTGGTACCAGAGTCTCGTAAGAGCCTAGATATACGTAAGATCAGTATAAGATATAGCTTCTAGTACCCCGAAAATAAGATTCCTAATAATAGTTACAGCTAGTCTATTACTAATATAAAGCGGAATCTCACGTAATATAATCACTTTCCTAAAGATACCTCTTTCACCTGCGCCTCTCGGGGACTGGCGGCCGGGGTAGCATATTTGAGCGATCACGGACGTACCACGTTCCTGGCAAGTAGCTGTATATTACCTCCACGCCTGCAGTGGCTGATTCTTATCTTTTAGATACTCACGGGTAGCAAGGTTACTATATCCGCCTAAGTGACGGATATCAACCTGTATATTTCCTTGCTATATCATCAGTTCGAACGCCAATTCCACTCACGCGAGGCATTCAGGGAGCGTCATTATACCTGTAAGAAGGGCACCCCATCCACCCTTTGCCCATTTGCCATACACTTGAGAAATCCGCGCGCCCGGCAAATGCCCCCTCTCGGCCAGCCCTTCAGCCATGGCAGCCTAGAGAGCGAGCGATCAACCGGCGTCGGTGGCCTGAAGCATGGTAGAACTCCTTTCTTACCTTAACAAGGCGATTGGGTAGAACTAAACCGCATGGTATTGTAAGAGTCTCGTTGATATCTGGTCCCATCATGAAACAATACACCTTGGTCGGTCAGAGGCCTTCCTGTTCCCTTTCCGTCCGGATTCTCAATCAGCAGCTCAGAAATATGATTCTAATATTAGTCCTGATCTTCGTCACAGGTGTTATTACAAAGCAAATGAGCAGCCGTCCATTCATTTGAATGGAGCTTCCGAGGTTGCCCCAGGCAGGCATCACCCAGTTGCCTCGGTGTATAATGCAATGGAGTCTGCTGGATTGGAATAGTCGCGACACTGAGTGATAGACCGTAAATTAGCGCATACTTTGCATGCGCACAAGGAAAGCTTTTGCAAGTCATAACCTAAAATAGTACTGGCTGGGTCTAGGTCCAACCAAGTATCAGCAGCAGTCGGACCAACAATCCCTCCGCCATGTGGATCTTCACCCACCCAGTGCTGGCAGGGTTCGTCTACATACACGTCGAATTTGGCTGTATAGGAGAGCGGAGGTTTGAGCAGCCAACCTGTTGGCACAGAGTCGTACGACCCGCGTAATACCCCATGGAGTTGTCTTGTGAGGACCCACACGCGTCGGATAGTTCGTCGCTCCGGGGCAGATGGACCCATAGAGTGGCTCCATAGAACCTCCAGAGTATCACTTTAATTCCTACACTAGTGCAAGGTTAGGTAGATGTCTGCATACGCAGCCAGTATGCCTAATGTCAAAACTCATGCTTATCAGCACTCGCCAGTGTTCAGAGAAACAGCCGAGGCAGAGTAGGGAAGCATTTATCATATGCATGGGTGCCAGTCAAGCAACAATCAAGTCATGGCAGTCAATCGCACTCAGCCTGTAAATACCCCGGTTTATTCCCAAATGGTTCTGGCGTCCATTTGTCCGACGACCGTATTCAATTTAATAACAGCTCCCTGCCTTCCAACACTTCGCGATTCGTTTATGTTCTGAAAAATAGCTCGGGCACTTTCGGTTTCCAACAATGTCTACAGAGCGTGAATACGATTTAATTCTACTAGGAGCGACTGGCTACACGGGTAAACTCACTGCCCAGTATATATCAAAATCGCTTCCTCCTAATCTGAAGTGGGCAATTGCTGGAAGAAACAAGCAAAAGCTTGAGGAACTTGGCCAGTCTCTCGCGGCCCTATGTCCATCTAGGCAATCAGTTGGTTTGTGGATGCCACTCTTCCAACTGCCATTGCAGTAACTGATACTTTGTTCAGATACCCTCGTTATAAAGCTCAATGAAAGTGAGCTTGACTCTTTGGCAAAAAGGACACGACTAGTCATATCGACCGTGGGGCCTTTTCAACTTTATGGCTCTGGTACATTCGCCGCCTGTGCCAGAAATGGCACGCACTATCTGGACTGGTGAGTGGTCTATTGAATTTCAAAAACAGCATGAAACTGATGATGAATGAGTAGTACTGGGGAAGCTCCGTGGTTAAAGGACATGATTGACCAGCACGATATAGTTGCAAAGGCGAACGGCAGCATTGTATGACTCCCATTATTTGGGACTAGAGATGTTTTCGCTGATTAGCACCAGATGATCCCATGCTGTGGCTTTGACTGTGTCCCGTCCGATCTCTTGACCTGGGTTGCCGTTAAACATATTCGATCCAATTTCGGCACACATGCAGGGCGTCTAGATCTTTGTATTCATAGCATCCAGGGCGGAATAAGTGGCGGGACACTGGAATCGGTTATACAGGCCTTTGAGTTATACAGCATTCGCCATCTGTATAATATACACGCCCCCTTTTCTCTTTCTCCGAAGCGTCCTACTCCGAAAGTGCCGCCCAAACATACAAGCCTTTGGACCAAAGTCTTTGGACTACTCAGGATCAAGCAGCTCGGTTGGATGGCCTATCAGCCACAGGCCATGGTTGATCGAGCAATTGTCCACAGATCCTGGGGCCTACTAGAGCCCACTACCGCTTCATATGGCCATGACTTTGATTGGCATGCGTGGTTCAGAATTTGGGGGCCTGTGCTCGCGGTCTTGTGGCATCTTTCAGGGTTGATGTTGGCACCGTGGATCCTTTTACGCCCTGTGCGAAAGCTTCTCCCGAAACTTTGGTATCAGCCTGGAAGTGGTGCAGGTGAAGAACAAATCAAGAATAACTGGTTTGAGATTCGCGGTGTCGCCGAGACAGACACCTCGACGCAACTAAAGTCTAGGGCATTAGTTCGCATGCGCTACGAGAGTGACCCATATATATTCACAGCAGTTGCCCTAGGAGAGGCAGCACGTATTCTTCTTTGGCAGCAAGATACTTGGGCGCACAAGTTTGGTGGTGGGGTACTAACTCCTGCTATGCTGGGGGATCGCTATGTATCCCAACTGCGCGGTGCTGGTGTTATCATTGAAGCTCAAAATGAAGGCGTCAGCTCTCACGGAAATGATCCGTTCAGGAATAAATGAGTCATATTATATCCACGTACAGGGGGTATAGGGTGCTAAAAGGTTTCGAAGTTGAATAGTATAATGCATTCTTGGATACGTCCCGCGCGAATTTACAAACTCCCGTGAAGATTTATTTGCCCCTTCACTGATTTTTGAGGACTCCCAGTTCAGCTCCCTAAAAGAGTTTGTCACCTTGGAGCATCTAACGCTAGATCAAGCATCCTAGCTCTACACTTAAACTTCCAGCTTCTCTAAAACTCGCGCTAAATGGCTAACTACCGAGCCTGGGTATTATATTAAGACCACGTTTGGCCAAACTCTAAATTCACGCAGAGAAGTGTAACTGATATCTTATTCAACGAGGCAGGTCAAAAGTTACAGTAAATCTTTAATGGAAAGGTAATAACACTGCGTCTTGAGAATAACTTACTAGATAAAAATATGCAAAGGCATGGCGTTTTGCTTGATTAGGGTCCGCCAGGCGTGTTTTGGCTGTTTATCTACCCTCGCTAGGCGATTAGAAGTACTATACGTATCAAACCTCTTTTCTAATACTGGCGCCGCCACTTTACTTCAACTAGATCAAGGTCTTTCTATCAGCTGAATTTGTGTGACCTTTTACACAGGCATGATGATTCAGGTGGCTGTGTTCCATGTCCCGGAGAATCACTAAAGTTGGTGCTCCAGGCGCAAATGTTCTTTGGCTTGCCGCATTTGAGTTTGCCAAAGGACCTCCCTTTCAGATATTTGTCATGGGTACGTATTAGTATTATTTAATGAACTAAAAGCAGTTGCACAAGAATCTGGGCTTGCAGTACGATCCTGGCCCTTTTAAGATGCTTTACAACTAAATTGTTACTCGATTTCGGCCATAGAAATAGAGATCGATAAGGATATTCATGAGAAACAATAGTCCCAAAATAATAAGGCCACCCTTAGAAGATGATCTCGGCCCTTGATGGAGCAAGGATAGTGAGTATCCAATATTACAATAAGTACTTCTCTTTTTCATGACATAATTGCCGGTAGGTATATAGTGAGCCAGCAGATTCCATATTCTTTTAGTCCGCTACAGACAAGCCTTCAATTCCGAAAGTTCATTTTCCTGTACCGGTAACAACCCCCTCAATCATCCATAGGAAGCCTGACACGCTTTATTAATTTCCTCAACAAATTTGAGAAGATCCAATATCTGATCAGGAGGACATTCCGGATCTATAATGTTGTATAAAACAAATCAAAGAAAATCAAACTCACCTTACCATTGGAATAACTGCAGATAGTTCTTAAGTATTTCTGACACTCTGTATATCATCCTACTGGATCATATTAGTAGAATTTGACAGTTGAAGCTAGAAGAGATGCTCCCTCCAGTTCGATTATAACATAGCTAGTTTACTACCTTTTGGTGATGATGTCAAGACCATAATATCCGGCACACAATCCATGAATAGGTTACAGAGGCAACATTGTACATTTAATTTATGAAAATTAGTCAAGAAATTCAATTTATTGGTTGAAATCCAGAATCTATTGTGCTTCATTGATAATATAAGAGCGGCTTCTCTACTATAGGAAGAACCTTTCAAGTGGCAACTGCCGCTAATAAGGAAGTGCAGCATGATGGCTTACTGCGGACAAAGTCCAATACAATAATCTTTGAAACCGTGAGGCTGGCCGTGGCCGGGATAATTGATACAAGTACTCCGTTCTATATTATCAAAGTCTACATTATCAAAAGCGTAGGATAAGTCGGCTCGCGCTATTTGCCATATACATCCATCATTATAGGATCCAGATAATTATATACACAGGTATTTCAACTGCCATCAGGAGGATTCTGTGCCTTCGCCATTTGACTCATGCTCCACCTCCGCGTCCATAGTACGCTTTAAAGCTATCAGCACCAAGGGACTCCCCCAGAACTAGTACCTAACAGGGCTTGGTGCCGCTGTAGAAGCTAGATTATCTACAAGATATCATCCCTTGTGAAATATAGTCTCTCTTACAGGCTAGCTATAGAGTATTGTTGCTATATACCCTCCTATTCTAGCTTCCGGTATTTTACTTCCCTATAGCTATATATATAAGATATAATTTCCGCATGGCACTAAAGATAACAGATCTTACTCTTGAGCTTCTTATTCTCAAGGCTTAGCCACTAAATAACAGCAGTATAATTAACTACAGCAGATTCCTACTAGAGTAAAAGACCACAGATATTAGAAGAAATATTAGCTTAATATATTTATCTCTTTTTTAATAATAGTGCTGAGTTTTAGGGGAGTATAGCAGGTAAAAGTAGAGAATAAGTAGAGAAACAGGTAAAAGAGGATTATTAGTTCGGGTATAGTTTATTAAGATTACTTACCCCGTGCTCAGTAATTACCTCAGGCTGTTCAGGGCATGTTCAGATCTACTCAGTAAGTAAAAAGCGGCGAGGGGTGAGCACTAAAACAGAAAGGGAAGGCCATCGACTGTCCTAGAAAATCAAGTACATCTGCCTACTGCCTACACCGTACTGCCTATGCATAGCAGTAGTATGCATGCCTCCGATTAGCCGATGGCTGGGTAAGCCAAGAATATTGGCGGGTCTTGGTGGAGCTTATCTGTTCGAGACAGCCAGTCGCTTCCAGGCGTTGTTGACAGGTTTACCCAGGCCAGTGAGTTCCCCTATGAGAGCACCTGCCACACAGAATACTTGGTGTTCAATCCATAGTGATATAGCACTTATTTGCCGTCTTGTGGAATGCAACCGATATTTTCTGGGAAATTGGGGTTTGACACCGGTGTGAGTGGGCCAAGCGAAGTGTTCGAGCGTGTATGACTGCAGGACAAGGACAGCAAAAGGACCTTCCCTTTCTTAACGCGATCAATGTCATTACCTTTCTTTATAGCAGTGACCGGGGGCATTCAAGGAAGCTTGCAGGTTCATATCCCAACCAGGGGCACCACACCCGATTGGAGTCCGCATGGGCATTCCAAATAGGGCAGGACAAATGAGACCCCCAGCCAGCACTGGGGATCGTCGAGAGAAACTGAGAGCAGCGCAGCAAATTGGAGAGAGGGGCGTATCAAGTTGCTCCCAGGAATAATATGCGCTTGTCTTATGTCGGTGCACCTACTCCAACATTCCCCGCACTCTCCAGTCTCCACAGAGCATTCCATCTATACGGCCGATCAACTCCGGACACGATACTGAGCCATCCCTACAAATTGCCGCCTATTCCCTCGTCAGGGAGCAGGTGTCTGGTTCAAATACCCCAGCCTGACTTCGTGCGGATATATAGTTCACAATGTCTTTAGACGGAACAAATAACCCCACGGCCAAACAAGCGCCGAAAGACGAGCTAGACCCAACGTCACACAGTTCGTCTATTACTCTCCTATTCCTGGAACAAGCTCTTACTGACAGCTGCAGGGGTTGACACAGAGACAGGAGGTAAGCCTTTCGATACCTTATACACGCCGCCCCCAGCAGACAGCAGACAGCTCATATCCCTAGACGTCGTCCAACCCTCCACGACACATGTCAGTCTTGCCAACCTTGGCATCGAACAGGAGTTGGAGAAAACAATTGGCCCCTTGGGCATTATCTCGGTTGGATACAATATCTGTAACAGCTGGGTCGGGCTGGCGGCTACCTTGATCGTCAGCTTGGAGTCGGGTGGCAGCGTGACGGTTGTATATGGTATTCTTGTTGTCCTGTTCGCACTTGGATGCTCTGCTGCAAGCATGGCCGAGCTATCCAGTGTGTATCCCACGGCAGGGGGTCCGTACCATTGGGCTTCCATCCTCGCTCCAAAGAAATACCATCGAGTCATAGTAAGTAGCCTTTATAACCATGGATGCAGTGCCTACCCAGGCTAATTCATCAGAGCTACGCGTGCGCTGCCTTCAACATTTATGGCTGGCTGTCCATCTGTGTCGGCGTCACTGTGCAGATTGGAACCTTTGTCAATGGAATGCGCGTGTTCTATAATCCAAGTCTTGACCTTCCTGTCTGGCACAACTTCCTATACTATCAGGCCACGAACATTGTTATTCTACTTTACAATATCTTCGCTCTCCGCAAAACACAATGGGTACATAGTCTTGGAGGTACGCTTCGTCCATGTATCAAAGTAGAACCCCTTGCTAACTATGACAATAAGCGGTGTTTTCGTTATCCGCATTCGTCGCTGTCTTCGTCACCAGCCTGTCCCGCGCAGAGAGCTACAGCTCAAGCTCATTTGTTTGGACATACTACCCCGGCCACGACTGGACCTGGAACTCCCGCGGGCTGGTGTTCTTGACCGGCATGGCGAACCCGAATTTCATGTATGCCGGGATTGATGGGGCCATTCATTTAGCAGAAGAATGCACAGATGCCACCAAGACCGTTCCCAAAGCTTTGTTTAGCTCCGTTGTGATTGGCTTTGTCACTGCCTTTCCCTTTGTCATTGCCATGCTTTATTGTCTGACGGATATTGACAAAGTAATGGAGGATCTGACGGGGTAAGTTTGGAGATAGTGAGCCAGCTCCACTCACAATTATTAACGAGGTGGCCATATAGAGTCCCAATATACGAGATATGGTATCAAGCGACGAGATCCCGCGAAGCAGCAACCGTCTTCGTGACATGCCTTCTCATGGTAGCTCTGTTCGCATTGAACGCATGCCAGGAGGTCGCCTCACGCTTAACCTGGGCCTTCGCACGCGACAACGCACTCGTCGGATCCAAGCTCTTCGGCCATATCGACAAACGGCTCCAAGTGCCCGTCTGGGCCCTCGCCGGTAATGCTTTGATTATCTTTATCATTGGCTGTATCCAGCTGGGCTCGTCGACTGCATTCGAGGCATTCGTGGGAAGCGGAATGCTCCTCCAGCAGTGCAGTTTTGCAATTCCGGTTGCCCTGCTCCTGTGGCACAAACGGTCAGAACAGGTATTGGCGAGAAATAGAAATGTTCGTCTAGGACCGTTTGGATGGTTGGCCAACATTGTGACGGTGTTGTTTGCAATCTTGGTCACGATCATGTATTGCTTTCCTGTCCGGCTTCCTGTGACAGGCGGGAACATGAGTAAGTATAGGCGTGCGCAAGAGGAACCCTACTAATTCTGTATTCTAGACTACACCTCTGCTGTTGTTGGGGTCATGGCCATCTTCGCGGTGATTAACTGGTTTATCCACGCGAACCGCAGCTTCCAGGGGCCCCGACTGCAGGGCGGGTTCCTGCATTGAGTTGGACGAGGGAAAGCATAGATTACTTGCAGATATCTGAAATAGATCATTGGCTGGACGTATAATGTTCTACTTTATAACTCGGGCATGTTGAGTAATCACAAAGTCCCTCGGATGGCGCTCGCCTCCCAGCCAATCAGATGCTCGTCGATCTGGGGGCAAGTTGGCCAACCTTTGATGGCATCGGACGCCCCCGCTTGTTAAATGACTCCAAGGGTCTTTGGGGATTTCTTCTGAGCGATTGTGGGATTTGGAGACATTTGGGGCTATATAAAGTCGGCATCAGTTGTGTAGAAGGATGGGCGAGAAGTGACTTGTGATCTCGCATACTCGTCAATTCCGATTACCCCATCGTTGCACTGCATTCTGGGTTATAAACGACGCGGCCTTGCCTACTCACATTCCAGGGTATTCTCAATATGGTGCAACTGGAGGAAGGCCCCGAGGCTGGTATACACGGTACCATGGAAGTTCTACAGTCATCGCCTGCCGATGCGCTCGAGAATGCACTCGGGACTACTGCAGAGAAACCCAGACGCAGTGAAACCTGGAATTGGGATGACGATCCGAGCAATCCTTACAACTGGCCGACAAGTCAAAAGGTTCTGCAAGTGGTGATGATTGGTTGGGCGGGTTTTACCACGTTGGTTCTTCCTTCGGCGCAGTGTAGATTGCTTGGAATCTGACATATAATGCAGAACTGTTGGAGTATCCATCCTATCGCCTGCTCACTCGCAGTTCATGGAGGAGTTTGGTGTCAGCAGCACCGTCGCTATATTACCCTTGTCACTTTACGTCTTCGCCCTCGCCCTTGGTCCCATCGTGGGAGGGCCTCTTTCAGAGACTGTCGGGAGATACCCCGTCTACATAGGAGCGATGGGCCTGGGCACCTTGTTTACTCTGGGTGCTGGGCTATGTCCCACGTTTCCTGGGCTTTGTGTCTTGCGTTTCTTGACTGGGTTCTGCTACGCACCAACTCTGGCGATTGCGGCCGGGACTCTCAATGAGACGTTCACGCCCGTCAACCGCGCCCTTCCCTCGGCTATCTTCATTCTTACGCCCTTTTTGGGTCCTGGTCTGGGGTTCAGTGCTTCTAGTAACAAGTTCTGTCCAAGCTCTCTTGCTGACGATTTCCTAGGCCTGTTATTGGAAGCTTCATTGTCAATCGGAAAGGCTGGCGATGGACGCAGTGGACAATGATCTTCTTTGCTATCCTCACTGGCATCACAATTGCAATTGCCAAAGAGACTTTCCACCCTGTCATCAAGCGTCGTCGCGCCAAAGAACTCGGACTAGAGCTTCCCCCGTCGGCCCCTCTCTCTTCGAAGCTGCGCCTGTTTGTAACCATTTCTCTCCTCCGCCCCATCCACATGCTCCTAACTGAACCCATCGTTGCCTTCGTTTGCCTTTACGTTGCCTGTGAATTTGCGACACTCTTCTCGTTCTTCGCAGCCTTCCCATTGATCTTCCAGGGTATCTATCATTTCAATATCGAGTCCTCCGGCCTCGTCTTCTTGGCCATTGTCGTCGGATGTCTACTAGGAACTGTGACAGTCATATTATGCAACGCCTTCCTTTACCTTACGAAAGTCGCAAAACATCCAGATGGGCAAGTACCGCCGGAATACCGCCTCTATCCAGCACTGATAGGTAGTGTTGGACTGCCGATCGGACTGTTCTGGTTTGCCTGGACTGCTAGAGCGGATATCTCCTGGGCAAGTCCCGTCGTCGCAATCGTCGTGTTTGCATGGGGAAATCTCTGTGTCTTTGTGAGCACAACGCAATATCTGGTTGATACTTATCATGGTCTTACTGTCGCAAGTGCCATGAGCGCCAATGGTTTGGCACGTTATGGACTTGGGGCTGTGTTCCCTCTTTTCACCGTTCAAAGTGCGTATCTGCCTTTGATCATGACACGGAAAATATTTATCCTGACATGTCTTGTAGTGTACACCAAGCTTGGTGCAGGGTGGGCATCTAGCCTGCTAGGGTTTATTGCAGTGGCACTTTTGCCCGTTCCGTGGGTCTTTGTCAAGTATGGAAAGAGGTTGAGAGCTTTGAGTAACTATGAGACTGCCAAGTGAGGTAATAAGTGCATTATATGCTTTTCTTTTGTGGACTCCATCTAACCAGGTATGGGATGATCGGTTAAGACGGAGGATAACAAATCACTCCGGGGTCTTCTCGGCCAACCTCGGCATTTCTTACTTGTTCACTAAGAACGCCGAGATCGCATCATCCAGATTTCCAATCATGTTGCTGTAGGAGTATATGAAGCTTATTTCCACCTTGTGTAACCTGTAACCCTTATACTAAGTCAATACCATTAGTCCATCATTCCTAACCATGTTGTTCTTCGGCGGCCCGTCCTACAACCCCGACAGAGATATTCCCAACCTATCCGACAAAACCATCCTGGTGACAGGAGGCAACAACGGCCTCGGGAAAGAATGCATCAAACAACTAGCAAAGCACAGCCCAGCGAAACTCTACATGGGCGCGCGCAGCCTCACCAAAGCCCAAGAAGCAGTCTCAGAAATCAAATCCGCCGTCCCTCTCGCCGAAATCCACATCCTCGAAATCGACCTCGCCTCATTTTCCTCCATCAAAGCTGCCGCAGCCAGATTTCTCTCTGAAAATGAGCATCTCGATGTCCTGGTAAACAACGCTGGCGCCTTTGGCTCCCCGCCCGGTCTGACCGAAGACGGATACGAAGTCCAATTCGGCACGAATTATATGGGCTCAGCACTCCTCACCCGCCTACTCCTCCCGATCCTCGAAGCAACTGCCAGAAAGTCTGGCTCTGGCCCTGCTAAAGACAGAGACGTCCGTATCATAAACATCAGCTCCGAGATCTACCGCGCAGCCCCGAAAGGTGGTCTTCTACTCGACCGTGTGACGAGCCCGCTGGCCGACCTCAGCACTGTCGCCCGGTACGGGCAATCAAAGCTCGCGAACATATACTTCACGCAGTCCTACGCTTCCCGGTACCCGCATATCAAATCCGTGGCACTGCATCCGGGTCTGGTGAAGACGAATATCGGCGGGGGGATGACAGCGAACCCGATCCTGGGGTTTGTTTTCGGTCTGTTTACGAGAGTCGCTGCGGTTGATATTCCTACTGGTGTGTTGAACCAGCTATGGGCCAGTACTGCGGAATCGCAAGATGTGAAGAGCGGGGCGTATTATGTTCCTTTTTTCAAAGAAGTGAGCAAGACGGGGAGTTTGGGGGATGAGAGGATGGCGGAGGAATTATGGCTGTGGACGGAGAGGGAGTTTGCTGAGCGAGGGTTATGAGCTTAGACCAGTACTTGAGACCTTTAAACTATATAAATACCATATAATAGTATATTTCTTATTATTACTACCCTCTGGTAGACCTACCAGCGTAACATCTTGCCCACTGACGTAGTAGAATCGAAACAGTGCCTTGCGACAAAGTCTGTCTCCGGGTTATTTGGTGGTCAATCTTGGGACTTAATTATGTTATATTTCTTCTCCTTGGAAATGCCGGATGCGATAGAAGAAATTGCAATCAAGCTTTGCTCGGATCAGCGTATAACCTTCCCAACACGCCACCTTTCGAGAGTCTATCAAGCCCCATTGCAATGTCGTTGAAGGGGATTTCCTCCATCAGAGGATTGATCTTTCCCTTGGCGATAAGCTCAAGCACCTCTTCGACTTCTCCAACAGACGACCCAGCGGACCCTACCAAAGTGGCACCCTGGGCAACAAAATCATAAGTTGACAGAGTCGCCTCTTTCGCCCCAAGGCCAACCAGGACGATTCGTCCACCAGGTTTCACGGCCGTCACGGCTGCAGCTGTAGTAACGCCTGCACCAGCAAAGTCCACGATCACATCAAATTGGGTCCCGGGAAACCTATCCAGGCTCTTAGCGCACCTCAGCGCTCCAGACTGGAGAGCAACAACGTATTTCGTGGGGTCGATATCAATCCCGTACACCTTTGCTCCCACCAGGTGTGCAATGCTAACAGCGGAGAGGCCCAGTCCACCTAGGCCGATGATAGCAATGGTAGAAGATGAAGCAGCATGACCCGCAACCATAACTGCATGATAGGCCGTGGCGATGGCGTCAGTAGCTACCGCGGCTTGAGCGAAAGTCACGCCGTCAGGAATCCGCAATGTTTTCGCGACATTGAAGACTGCATATTCTGCATATCCACCATTATAACCAATCCCAGGGGAAGTGGTCACGTCTTGAATTGTAAGAGGGTGGCTGACACCAAGTCCAGAAACAACTCTTTCACCAATGCTGAACTGGGTCACATCTGGTCCAAGGGTAACAATCTCCCCGGCGATCTCATGCCCTAGTGTTATAGGTCGTTGCCAAAAAAGCATATCATCCTTGCCAGAGATTACATTGCAATCCGTATGGCACAGGCCGGTGGCCTTGACTTGAACAAGCACTTGGCCCTTCCCTGGGGTAGGAATGGGGATGTCTTTGAACTCGAGTCCTTTGGAAACATCGGCAAATTGAAAGGCTCTCATCATCTCGTCCGTTGGTGGTAGGTTGCTGATCTGGTGTATGAGAGTCTAGAAAGCAATGGTAAATAGATCCTGTGCGAATACAATGAAGACGAGATGACCTGAAATAGCAGGCTACTCTTAAATACCCTGTAAACAGCAGCATTACATATTGATACCAGATTACAATCCCAGAATGCCCTGAGCCGAGGCCCCGATTCGAATTTATTCGACGGAGTGGCTCAAGACCATCTCCAGTGGCACTTGTTCCGTGATGCTCATGGGGTCCGGGGTATAGCAGATCATTAGAGCCATGAAAGCTGGCAGCATCTAGACGATTAAACTGGCAGACGTACAAGCATGATTCGTAATAAACAAGTGGATCCCCGAATACCGGTACGGTACCGAAGATCAGTTACGGAGCACTCACTAATGCTTCCGTTCTGTCACTGCTCGGACAACAAATCTATCCGCTTCTGACTTGATAAAGAATGGATCACATTAGTCCATGAGATGGAAATGGGCAATATAGGTATCTCGATTTGATTCCGTACTGGGCCGCCTCTTTCACCTTCATTCTTGTTTATGTACATATCCTGCTACTACTACTGCTGCTGCTTCATAAGAATTTGAAAATGCCGTCTCGACTAAGTGATGCGGTCAAGCTCCCCTGTGGCCTGGTCCTACCAAACCGTTTGTCCAAAGCAAGTCGTGAGCAGACGAACTTTACAATGCTTTGCTTACAGTTATGCAGGCTGCAATGGCCGAGAATCTGGCCAAGTCCGGTAACAATCCCAATGAAGATTTCTACCAGGCCTATACCCGTTGGAGTGACGGTGGATGGGGCATGATTGTCACAGGTCAGTCTACGTGTTACGTGCATACTTTCAAGTGCCAGGCTGAGCTCTTCGCAGGAAACGTTCAAGTGGATATCAACCATCTCGGCAATTTCGTAGACCCAGCTCTTCAGGGGGACTACACTGGGCCAAAGGACAAACATGTCGAGACGTGGAAGAAATACGCCGAATCGTGCCAGAAACACGGCACACCGACAATCGCCCAAGTCTGTCACCCTGGTAGACAATCACTTCGTGGAGCCGGACGCAGAGGTCTCTTTGCTCAGACAATGGCCCCCAGCCCAATCCCGCTGAAGATTGACAACAGCTGGTTGGATTCTTTAATTACCACTCTAGCATTTCCCAAGCCGCGCGAGATGACACAGAAGGATATAGATACCGTCACTCGTTTGTTTGTGGACACAGCCCGGTTGATGGCAGACAGTGGGTTTTCCGGTATTGAGTTGCATGCAGCCCATGGCTACCTTATAGGTGAGTATGTGTAGGAATGGACTAGTATTTGGTATTGATGGGGAAATTGCTAATTCATTCCTGATATAGATCAATTCTTGAACCCCAAGGTACGGACGGATGGATAGACTAAATCTTGGCTTATCACTGAATCTTAGGCATAGTCCAACACTCGTAAAGACGCCTACGGAGGCTCTGCAGAGAAACGGGCCAAGTTCCTCCTCGACATCTTGAAAGAATGTCGGAAAGTCGTCCCTCCGAACTTCTGCATCGGCGTTAAGCTCAACTCGGCAGACCGCGATCCCACCAGCTTTGAGGATACATTGGTCCAGGTTGCACTTCTCGTTCAGACAGGTATTGACTTTCTCGAAGTCAGTGGAGGGAGTTATGAAAATCCAAGGGTATGCTTCCACAGTTTAAGATGTATTCAATGTCTTCTTAGCCTCACTAACCGTCAACTATATAGATGGTCAGAGGCGATAGTACTCAGAAAGATCAAGAAAAAGGACAACGCACTGCAGCCCGTGAAGCATTTTTCCTTGAATTTGCTCAAGAGACTCGCAAGCGCCATCCAAATCTCGTCCTCATGCTGACCGGTGGATTCCGCAGCCGCACTGGCGCCGAGACAGCTATCAAGGAGAACGCGTGTGATCTAGTCGGCATGGCACGCCCAGCTGCGGTGAATCCTGGACTTCCAAAATTACTTCTTGATGAAAGCATACCAGCAGAAGAGGCAGAACTTGTTCTAGACGCCGTTCAGTCTTCGTGGTTTGCTAGGACATTCAAGAGCCAAATTCTAGGGATGGGTGCAGAGACTGTAAGTTTTCAGTACAATTCAGCGTTGTGAGGGTTAGCGACATCGAAATTCTCAATGCTAATCAATCTCAATCCTATTAGACCTATTATGCGAACCAGATTCACCGGTTGGCGAAGGGACTCGCGACATTCGCACCAGCTTTGTCGTGAAGTCGTGGATGACAATTCCCTGCTGCTTCAGTATTCATTTAAGGCAGATGCCGGGGAAAGGGTGTAGGGGCTGATTCTACCCTTGTACTGCAAAATCCGTTGTATATTAGAATTAGAACATATAGCCAAAGCACACCTTGGGGCCTGCAGGCTCGTTCCTTACTCATCCCTCTGCTTTACATGACCCCTACGTACGTAATATTCAACTCTATTACTCCTGGAATATTACAATTAGAATTATGGTTCTTATTTCTAAGGTTCCAGCTGGTACCACCCAAGTAAGCTGACGCAGATCTTCAGAGCTTCGATCGGGTGTAAGGACATGCCTATTCTCGGAAGCACCCACGTTGTGAGGACCAAAGTCTCGTCTTTCCAGATAACCACGTGTCTCAATTATTGAATGATAACAAAAAGAGTCCAAGTATACGTGTACTGGCACTTGTTGTCTCTCGGTCCTCGGCTGAAATGGGGCCCTCCGACATTACTCAACATCCGCTGCATGGATAAATCACATAATCCCTGAACCCAGGAACCCTGCAGACGGGCTTTTGCTGTGCTAAGAATTGTGGAATTTGTCATCGATACAGGGGAACATTTCTCATCCATTGCATGATTACCAACAGCGCCCGATCCGAGGATTACGGAGTGTCACTAACGAACCCTGGCACAGTTCCGTATTTAATATGCTTCCATACACCGGAATGTGATTATCACTACTCTTCGTCTCATCACATCAATCATGTCTACTCAGAAGGCTGTCATCGTTACCCAACCTAAGACCGCAGACTTGGTCACTTCCCGTGCCATTCCCAAGCTCCGCGACGATTACGTCCTCGTGAAGACCGTCAGCGTGGGTTTAAACCCCAGTGACTGGAAGCACATCGACTTCCTCTCGCCGCCCGGTGTACTGTTGGGAGGTGATTACTCTGGCGTTGTCGAGGCCGTTGGCAAAGACGTCAAGCTACCCTGGAAGAAGGGTGACCGCATCTGCGGTTCCACCCATGGTGGCAATGCCGTCCAGTCCGAGGATGGCTCTTTCGCCGAGTACATTGTTGTCAAGGGTGATGTGCAGCTTCGAATTCCTGAACACCTGAGCTTCCAGGAAGCCGCCACACTTGGAGCAGGCATCCAGACTGTCGGCCAGTCTCTATATCAGACTTTAGGGCTAGCTCTACCAACCCAGCCTATTCAAACTGCGACCCCTATTCTTATATATGGCGGCTCTACCGCCACAGGCACCTTGGCCATTCAGTTCGCTAAGCTCTCCGGTTACCGGGTGCTCACCACCTGCTCGCCGCACAACTTCGACCTTGTCCGTGGCCTTGGCGCGGACGTTGTCTTCGATTATAACGACCCAGAGTCCGCCGCCCAAATTCGCAAGCAGACTAATAACGGCCTGAAGCTGGTCTTGGACTGTATCTCTCTTCCTCCTAGTGTTGAATTCAGCGACAAGGCACTTTCAACAGAGGCCGGCGAGTACCTCTCACTCTTGCCCGCGAAGATCGAGCGTGCAAACGTCAACAGTCACTTCATCCTCGTCTATACCTCCCTTGGAGAGGCCTTTGATTTCGGTGGCCTGCCTTTTCCCGCTAAGCCAGAGGATTTCGAGCACGCCAAGAAGTTCACCCAGGTGGCTCAGTCTCTTTTGGATCTCGGCAAGGTCAAAGTTCATCCACCCAAGGTTGGAAAGGGTGGTCTCCGGGGTGTTTTGGAAGGAATCGAGCTGCTCAGGACCAACAAAGTCAGTGGGGCGAAACTAGTCTACAACATTGACGAGACTCTCTAGTCTCCCAGATCGACACATCTTTCACGTATAGTCAAATATGAGCCAATCTCAACTCAGGGATCAAACATTCTTGTCTTGATTACTGAGGTTTGGAAACATACCTTCCTGATTCCCATGTAAACGTAATTAGTTTGAATCTAGAGAATATTCGCCAACATCCCTATCAACTTAAGGCCCTAGGCGTCTAGTCAACAATGTTAGGGCTAGGCTCGTATTCGTATTTGTGGACACTTTCGGCATAGAAAGCATACAAGCCACAACCTCCTTATTTGATCATGTACTGCTCCGTTGACGTGAAGTTTCTTGTATTCCAAAGTCGAGTCAATATTCATTTGCCCAATTTTGTTGGATTCTGGCGGTCCTTTCTCAAACATTTGTAAGCAAATACGGAGTAACTCAGGGTTGGACGGGAAGACGGTGGGTCAAGATCGGAATGGTGGCGGAATGATGAGTGATCAGGCCGAGGCGAGAGTTAGTTACAACTGTTCGTCCGGTTTGGCGTTACTCAAACGCTTCTCGGGTTCTAATACAGTCAGGAGTCAGTGTCTTCATTTTCCGCTTATTCGTGACAACATTCGGCCCGCCATGGACCAACTAGTACAGAGCGACCTGCCTGTCTTTAACTGGGGTGATTTCACCGATTTCCACCAAAGCCCCCCGTTATTACCGGAGTCCGGCACCTCTGAGGTCACCTCAGTACTCTCAGCCCGCTCCTATCTCCTGCCCGAATCACATAACCCACAGAATGCTCAAAGTAGTACGCCGTCACCCGGTCGTAGCGACTTGGCCCTTGAGCTCGCATCTTCCTTCAACCGGACGGACACAAACCAAACACCCCTCTCTAAACCAATGAAACCACGGCCACAGAAACGCCAGCGAGGTGGATCCAAGAAGGCCGCGCCAGCGAAGGACCGCGGAGCGCCCCGAGGGGCTGGTGAGAGCAAGGAAAATCCCGAAGAGGTTCGTAGGGCATTCAGCCAACTCTCCACTAATGTTGTGAGCATTGTTAACTGAACCACTGGGGGGCTAGCGTCGTCGCCTGCAAGCTCGCATGGCACAACGTGCTTATCGTTCACGGCAGCAGGCCATAGTGGACGGCCTCAACAACCGCATCTCCCTTTTGGAGACCTCAATGGAGAAAATGAGCTCTGCTATGTTGTCATTTAGTGAGCATCTGGTCCAAAGTGGGCTGCTTGGGTCACAGCCTGCTCTGACGGCGAATTTACGAGACACCATGAAGGTCTTTTATACCATGGCAGCCGGAGTAAGCCACGACGACGAAGATGACGGTATAATGGACTCCAATAAGACAATTGAATCACCACCAGCCTTGCAACAACCCACAATCGAACGCCCGCCACCACTGGGTGGCACTGGATCATACCCTAACAATGCTGTCCTGCCAGATGCTGACAATACACCCGGGATTTCAATTATGGAAGTGTCCGCATTCATCCAGAAGCTGCTCCTAGTAGCCCTCTACCAGGGATATCTCGCTCTACGCGATCCGTCTATTGGGATGGATCGACTCCAACGACCCTTTGGGCTCATTTTTGGTATAATGGACCGCGAACGCCTGACATCTCACTTCAAAGCGGAGTTTTATTCTCTATTAAACCAAAGGCCGCTAGACGGATGGGATGAAGTCCCCTTTTTCAGGCTGGGGGGTGCGGGAACCCATTATCTCCACGCGAGGAGCACCGGTGCCTTTGCCTCTTATTACCAGAGCGGGCCCACCGTGGAGGACCCCTTGTCACTGGCCACGGCAGATTTACGAGCGCAGTTAGAAGGGGATTGGTTTGACTTGCAAGATCTGGAGGGGTATATTCGAGATAAGAACGTGCTCCTGGTTGCGTCAGCGGGTGAGCCAACGACATCCTCAAAAGTACCGACCAGTATCAACGTCTCACGCTTTATATCAAGTAAGTCCGCCTACGGTTTGTAAGGACTTATCCTGACATTGATAGCTTTGGTCAGCAGAGGGGTATGCTTGGGTCGGTCACCAGGGTTTCAATGCGATGATGTGGATGCGGCCCTGCGCTTCTCACAAGTTGTGTGAATAGAATTCATGTAGATCAGCATTAATAACTAGCCGATATTTTCAACTTGTTTCCATACTAAAGCCCCTATTTTGGTTCTTTACTTGGTTGTTCGTGTATACTAACAAAACTCTATGAGACCTAGTTAGTCAATAGTATTTTTTGTATATTTTACAAGTAGAATGTGAGGACCTGTGAAATCAATGCTGAAAATAACAGTTACTGAGGCTATAAACAGCTGTATTTCTATATATAACTCTTAAAGTAGTGAGCTACTGTTTTAGTATTCCCGTGTATTTTATACTACTATTCTGTACCTGCTAAGTATTCTAGTTTCTTCCTAGACTGATATTAAATAAGTACTGAATGCTTGATTTTAGTGAGCCTTAGTCCCTATTAACTTATAGCTAAATTAATGCTAAATTAATGCTAAAAATAGTCTTTTTTATAGCTAGATCTAGCTGTTCTAGAGCTGACTGCCCTGGTCTAGTATTCTATAAAATATAATCTTTTCCCTGCTTCTAAGTTCTTAGTTTCTCTATTTCTATTCCTAATATCCTATCCTTCCCTATATTAATAAATCTCGGCCTAATCCTGAATCTAGTTATTCTCTTAATCCCTCTCTCTAATATTTCTATCTTACTATCTCTATAATACCTCCTCCTGTCTCTTTCTGCTTAATCTAGTAAATACTAATTCTAGACTGATCTAATTTTCTATAAGGAGACTCGTGCTAGACTGGAATATTTTTATAGACTTAAATAGCTTTTCTTAAACTTTAAGCCTAGGACCCTAGAAGATCTTGCTATTATTAAATAATATTAGTAGAAGTAGGTTTACTATTAAATTAATATTTAATAGCAGAGAACTAATATCTAATAAGTATTATATCTAATTAAATAAGAACTATATTAAGTACCTACTCTTAGAGAATTAAGCTATCTATATAAACTTCTTTGATTAGATATCTAAGACTTCGCGGAAGAAGCTCCTTTAGTTATATAATAAATATTAGTAATATTTTTATTAATACTTTAGTCTATTTGCCTGATACCGTATAAATAATAATATTTATGAATAGATATAACAGGTATACTAGGTTTCCTCGGACCCTGTAAATAAAGGACTAATATAGAAAATAATTTCTTAAATATATACTCTCTACTAAGTATAAAGTATCTAGATAAATAAAAAATAAGAATATACTAGATATAGATATCTTTTATATTATCTACTATTATTATTAAGTATATTCAAAGTATTTCTGCTATAGGAGTATAATTATTTAATTTACTATAATCTAGCTCTAGTCTGTTATTACCGGAACTTAACCAGGCATGCTTCTCCTATAGAAAGTGTCTCTAGCAGGCATGCCGCTGGATAAATATAAAGAAGATAAGGCTTTCTAGAGTAATCTTCTTAAATATATATTAATAGATAATCTTCTAGTATTAGTCTACTACTATAATATTGAGTTCTTTTATCTTAAGGACCTAGATAGTAAGTATGATATTCTATATACTATTATCAAGTTCTGTAATCTTAAAGATTAGCTAGAAGGTACTGATAGGTAAGGGTAACTTTATCTAGTATTATAAATATATCTAATTCTACTTTTTTTCTTTTATAGAATAAAATTCTTTATATATAGTAATTACTAACTAGTATACTATCTAATTAACTAGACTATCTTATTAGCCTTCTGTGATAGGGCTTTTCTTAATATAATACTAATCCTAGAGCTGTGAGGCCGCAATACTAATATAGCGGTCCTCTAAGGATTATAGAGACGTGATACGTGGTTGGTGGAAGGTAGGTCTATATTCAATAGAACTAATCGCTGGTTCTCCTAGCTGAGAACCAGCGGCGCAATACGTGGTTGCGCGTCATGTGACGGTCGCTTGGCGGCCGCAGTCTGCCTGAGGCATCATTGTGCAGCGTCCGCAGGTAGCGGCGCATAACAGAGCTTATCTAGTATTTCTAGGTTCTAAAGTATAGTTACTCTCTTCTTCTCTAATAGAAGCTAGATACTTTTCTTCTTTAGTATCTTAAGTATATAATATATAGCTATAAACTTTATAAGTCTTTATTAATAATATATAATTCTAGTTGATAAGTACTCTAAGAGCTGGGTATAAGGTCCCTGGCCTTTAGGGTTATTGCGAATAGTGTGAAAGGGTGTAGTACACCTAATAAAGAGAATAAAGAGTTATAGGACTTGGATTTCAAGAATTCAGGATAGTTAATAGATTAATGCTGAAGTTCTAATATTATGCCCTTCGCGAAGTAGAGAGGTTTCCTCGCGAGCTGAGTCAGCTTCCAGCTTACTCAGCTCTACCTCTCGCGAATACCCAGATAATCTTGCGGAGGGTCTTACAATAAGGAGTAAAGATATCTCCTCTAGTATATTTTAGAGGATTCTTAGGATTAAAGTTAAGCTCTTTTAATTAGATTATAGTCTAATTAAAAGTAGGAAAAGATAGATATTTATCAGAATTTTTAAAAATTAGTTAAGATTAGACATGCACAACCCGCCCCAAAATCCTGAACCCGATCCGCCCCGAACCCGCATGGGTTTGGGTTCGGGTCAACTATCTAGAACCCGCGGGTTAGGGTTAAACCTGCAGAACCCGCACTAAACCTAGTATAGTAATAAAATAGGGTTATTATAATTAGCCCTATACTATTTAGGTAATAAAATTACTGTATTAGGTTTAGTGCGGGCTCTGCGGGTATTTGCGGGGCGGGTTTAGCAAGGTCTTGACCCATGCGGGTTGGGTTCCTTGAGGCCTCGACCCGCCCCAACCCAACCCGTATGCATGTCTAGTTAAGATCTTTTTTAATAAAGATAGATTACTTACCCCAGTCTTATATATCTTATAATAAAGAAGAAAGCAGATTCTTATTAAATTTAAGACTATAGTTAAGTACACTATTTTTAAGATAGTTAAAGTTTATAAATAGTTTATTAGAAATAAGAAATAGCTGATTCTTCTATATATAAATAAGATAATTATTCCAGGTTTATATAAAGAAAATTATCTTAAGATAAAGAATAAGCATGTAAACTATATATAATATAATCTAATTAACTAGATTATTCTTAGAATAGATCTTTATCTTCTAGAGGGATTAGAAATAAGTCTATCTCTTCTTATTAATATTTATACGAAGTAGAATAGAAGAGATAATATATATATTTTTTAATAAAATAATAAGCTCTTACTTAATTAATTCTATCAGGCCTTAATTTATTAATTAGCAGTACTTATACTATAGATATAATAGTTAATTAGCTAGGCTTTAGGATATCTTAATTTCTAGAGCTGATACTAAGCTTCTACTAGTAGGACTATTTTTATTTCTTAGTCTAATTATATAATATAAGACTATTATTTAATAACCTGAATAGTCTCTAGAAACTAATAAAATATACTGACTACTGTATAAGAGATAATTCTAATATAGATCCAGAAAATATAATAAGAATAGATATTAATTACTATATATATCTTAATTCTGTATAGAGCAAGCTTAAGATATCTATCTATAAATTAAATAAAGTTAGGTCTAGGTATAATATAAGTACTATATTCTTATTAAAGATCTTAAAGATATTATTATACAGTACCAGGTATATGATGACATGGTTAGCGGGGCGCTAGAAACGGCCCCCATTGCACCATCCGCCTGCCGTTGACAGGCATCCACTACCCTTTGTAGTATAGCTTTCAAGGATAGCATGGAGTCTTGCCACTTCTACCTGCTTTCAGCAGAGTAAGCTCGGCATCACGTGACGCAGATCTTTAAATAAATTTGGATCTTTGTAGTGAGACACAGGAAATTGTCCAGGAATAGAGCTAATATCCCTCACAGGCGGCACTTGCCTCAGCCAGCCAGTTGCAAGCTTTAAGAAATATAAGGAAAGCTTAATTACAAGACTATCATACTAGCGCTGTCTCTTTCTTCCACACGTGCACTCGAGTCTCCTAATAAAATTAATTCTACTAAATATCTTGCACACAGGGCTATATATATAGCTGGATGATGGGCTCCCAGGACCCCTACTGCTTCTTTTTTTCTTTTTCTTTTTCTTTTTCTTTTTTAAACAAGTATTGTGAATAAGGGGAATAAACAACAAAATCTTATCTTCGGGTAATAATTATAATAACAGGGTTAGATTTTCAGGCTGTATGCCTGCATGAGTAACCCTTTTTACAAAGCTCAGTATTTCTGTGTTGTATAACCACTGAAACAAGACAAGTAAAATAGGATAGTCATATATTAGAAGTTTTCTCTTCTTATAATCTAGCTAAATCAAAGTACAATTCTATCTATCTACAGGTAACCTATCAACAGTACACCATCTATTTCCCCCTGAGTAATACTAGTTAAAAGAGCATCCCTCGCGCAGCCCAGACACCGCATAATTAAACAGCTATATGAATGCTCTATCTGGCCTGTGATAAATAACGCCTACTGCGCGTCATCCTGTACTGTAAGATACCCCGGTAGATCTACTATATCCAGGGGCTTTAAATACCGATCCCGCAGCCAGTAATGTATATCAAGATTCCAGACGCGCTCGCTGGTACCTGCTGTGTTGGAATAAGGATGATTGTTGCAGCTGTGTTCCGTGATCTTGAAGCCGCGCGCCACTGCCTTGAGGACAGACTTAGTAGAGACCTTACCAATGTTGTCTCTGTTCGCGCGGCTGATACAGTAGAGTAGGGTGTCTTTATATCATGCTGCGTGCTTGATGCTGAGATGTAAGGGCTTGCTTAGTAGCTTAGGGCTGGCGGGGCTGATCCACGGTTTGTGGGGGACTGAGGAAGAGGATATCATGGTATACTGTTGTTGCTGGGGGAATTAAGGTCCAAGTAGGAACTGGTCGTGATCTGTGTATATAGCCTCAGCATAGGCTGAGCGGATGAAGCTGTCTTTTTAGACACGGAGGTTGGTATAGAACAAGTCCCTGCATGCTAGCTGAATGGCATGGCGGGACGGCCTCATCTCTAGTAGTAGTGGTAGAATAACCAAGTATTGTCTATTCTGCTAGCTAATAATCTGATATCTACAACTCCAGGTTACTTACTCCATATACTACTATACTACTATACTAATGCAACACCTCATTTGCTCTAACCAGAGGCCGAATACAGTGCTTTCTAAACAGCCTACAATGCCCTGGTACCAACCCCATTGCCCCTGCGGCGCAGTCTTAATCCATGTGTGGTTCCATCGCAGGTACCATCACTCAGGTGGCTTCTTACTTAATAATTGCCTTGCTTGAAAGTCACTCTATGTTTTCAAGTAGCATTTAATCTAGCTGATATAAACAGAGCAATAAAAAAGTGCCCGCTATCTTCTCCTGGAGCCCCTTCGGCAAGATACTCAACGGTCTCAAGTTCCCCAAGGCCACCCTCTACATGCCCTGCGCCGCGCACCGAGACCTCGACATCTATGTCGTGATCCGCAAGCTCGACACAGCAGGGACCGCCATGCTCGGCCTCAATGTCCTCTGGTCCTCCATCCCGCCGGAAAACGCCACCGACATCCTTCTGTACATGGGGCCCGTTGGCATGCTGCGCGCCTCGCACCGCGAGATCGACGACCGGCGCTCCAGGCACTCGAACTATCCGTTCCACCCGCATGCGACTGTGCAGCCTGTGCGCGAGGGGGAGGTCGTGAAGCTGGAGATCGGGATCTTTGCGATGAGCGTGGAGTTTGAGGCGGGCGAGGCGGTGCAGGTCTGCGTTTCTGAGCAGACGCTGCAGATTCACTCGTTTGAGGCATTAAAGGGCGCCTTGGGGATTGTGGATAACCAGGGCGTGCATTTGGGGGGGCGCGTGCCCAAGTCATCTCGTGATTGGGTTGGGTCTACACTGTACGCCTGAAAGGTGATATGAGGATCTAGGAGTTGGACCTATAGAGACAAGAGCTATGAACGTGACTACCCTTGCTAAGCACCGAACCACCTCTGCGCAGTGCGGGCATATGGGAGACGAACAATATTTTATATAAAATAACCAGAAACTCAACTCAAATCCAACCCCACCTTCCAGCGGCGCCAACGGCCAAAGCTGAAAATTCCACCAGTCCGCATGCTCCCCGAACAACTCGGCATCATCCCCTGGAAGAACACCGGGAAAGGCAGCTGCTTGTTCTTTCCTACCTGGAGAATCGCGATCGTGTCATTCCTTCCCAGTGATAGGCGCAAGTTCGTTGTTATTTTAATCGAAGATGAAATCAACCTGAACCTAGGGTTCTCTAATTAGCGTCAAGATCAAACACATGTGGATTTAAAAAGACAAGCAAGCCTTACGGCTTGATGGGCTGCCCAAGAATGATTGGCTCGGAATTGGTCCTGCAATCTTGGTGCCTGGATAGCTTGATGCCTGTGCGGCGCAGTCTAGTTGCAGGCTAAGCCACACCAGATGGCCTTATATATCTGGCCCCGCACTTGACCTGGGCTTCGTCGAGCAGATTTGACAACCATCAGAGATGGCGCCATCCAAGAACAACCAGGTACTGTTCGAGAGACGCCGAAAGGAACATAACATTGTCTTTGTCGAAGACTTGAAACAATGCCATCGTCCAGCTAAACACGCCAAGGTCTTTGAATCCATCGACAGGATCAAAGAAATCTCATATCAATCATATGCATGCGAAGATAGCGAACAAGAGCCTTGGAAGAAAGAGGCCAAGTCCCAGGCAAGAAAGCTGGCAGAGAAAGCTCACGATTGTATCGCTCGAAATGAACCCACCTGGAGGCTCGCTTGTGAGCCTCTTGTATTCAGTCGGTTGACCTCGGAAGTTGCGTGGTATGTCTTTGCAATAAAACAGACCATCATGGGCTCACTATCCACAGCAAGAACTGCCGCCGGCGGGTCTGGCGCTCGGAAGTCGAAGCAGTGTTGGATACGGAGGACCGCGCAGCCGAGCGACTCAGGGCGCGGCAGCAGACCCGCGATCGGTGTCGCTGTCCTCGAAATAGTCGACCGGAGGATGAGTAAGCTTGAGCTCGCTGTTACTTTAGAGCGTACTTATATTTGCACAGAGATGAAAGAGTCGGGTTGAATCGCCTCTTTATAGATCGGGCTGACGACGCGGTTGAGCACCCACCGGACCTAGCACAAAAGCTCCCCCAAGAACAACGACCAGATCGCATCTATGGTCTCCGGCAGACTCGCAACTTTGAGAACTTGCTCTTGGCAAGCCTTGCCGAGGGCGAATATGTCGAGGACAAACTGGCCAGACAACCGCATGCGGGCGTCGGCGGGGAGCCTCTGCTTTTCCCTTTTCTGGTGGTGGAGGCAAAGGCTGGAAATGCCGCGGACGACTGGGCCTCGATCTGTTTGCAGACATCCTTCCCTATCTATACTTACCTCAATACGCAGAAGAGCCTGATCCTTGCGACGGAGCAGAAGACTAGATGGTCTTCTGGCCCCCTTGTGTGGTTCTTTGCAAGTCGAGGCCAGGACTGGAGGCTTTATCTGGCATATCAGAGCCCTCTTAACTCTGCATCTCCATCTAGTCATGCCGAGCACACCACGGTAAGATCTCTATCCACTATGCCTGATTCATCTGACGAATAGACCATGGCCCAAGCCTGGAGGGGCTGCATCACCAACCGAGACGATGCCATCCAGTTGTTTCTGATTGTCGATTTTCTTGCAGATTGGGCAAGAGATGTCTATAGGCCAGCTGTCCTGACTGAGCTGAGGATCCTCCAATTTCCCGATGAGGAAGTCGCCACCGTCTTCACCGACACCGACATCTTTTCTACCGGAGACATGAGCCTTTCTTTCGAAACACATTCCGACTTCCAGTACGAAGACAACTTCAACTCCAGCTTCAGGGATCTCGACTCCCAGCTGGGCGCTGTTCGTCACATCAGCGGTATTGAATCCCGGTTCCTGTCCATCATCATCACCGCTGACAACGTCCACACGTTACTTCGATCCGTGAAAGGGAGCACGCGAGCAGGCTTTATCCGCAAGCTATTGGAGGCGCTTCACTTGCGGGACGCCAGCGCAAAAGTACCAAATATTGACAGAATCGACGCAATTGAGGAGGCATGGACGGGCCATTCGAGACTTAGCAGGATACTTAGCATGAGAGGAACCAAGCTCTACACTGCTCATCAAACAGTGTACTACCTTTCTCCATCATGGGGCCAGGTGCGCGACTTGAGTCTAATCGCCGTAGCAGAAGATGCTTTGGAGGTCCTTATCAAAGAGTCGGGGCTGAAAGCTGGACGGGGCAAGGCAAGCGAGCCTTTGCACGCTAAAGAGAACATGGATATTGTTGATCGGATCGCTCCCCTGAAGGATGCCCCAGCTCGGCATAACCTGCTGGCGTGTATCACAAGGCGCGTAGGCTCTATCGACAGCTCCTGCTTGTTCAAAAAGAGCCAACCGATCATTTGGGAACTCGTCAGCAGCACATACAAAGTCCACAAGGGAGGCGACCTGGAGCCCGAGCTGCCATTTCTGAAAGTTTCCAAATGCTTAGATACGCAGACAGAACGGCAAGGTTATAAGGGCCCATTGCTTGTGGATGATGCTTTGCACGTTTCAGACCAGGGCGCGGTACTCATCCACGGGGGCCGCTGCCCCCAGGCTCTGGCAATGTCACGAAGAAACCCTGCAAAGATCTGCGTCTATATAGTGCGCGATGGTCAACCAGCCCCTGAAAAAGCTGAGCTCGCCCACATTGTCAAGACAACTTTCGAGAACTACGATGTCTACCATACAACAAGGGATCCCGGCACCCTCAGACCGAGAGCAGAGCAGATGTACAGAAGGGCACCCAGGTGGAACTTGGAACGATCGTATGGTCTCTTCTATGACACTGGTGTCAAGCTGGAGAGCTTTTCGCAATGGAGTAACTTTTTGATCGGGGGGTTTCCCGTCAGGCAAGGCTCGCCACGAGGACCTACAGACACGGGGCAAATTATGTTCCGCCGTGAATATTTTCCCTGGCATGACCCTGGCCAAAAGCGGGGCGGAGTGCCTTACGAGAAGGCAAGGCATGAGTTTGTAAGGGAATACATCACGGGCGAAGCACAGGAATGGACTGCAATTGCAAGGCAGAAGAGACGACAGGGAATTACTTGCTGTATCTACTGCGCAAAGAACATGGCCTTCGCCCCAGACTGTGATCCTTCTCACAATACCAGTTCTAATGAGACAGACCAAAGGCAGCGCGACCAGCTTCCAGAGGTTTGTAATACATGTACGGAGGCCCTGGATCCCCTCAAGTCGTTTCAAGTTTCGCAGAAAACGGTGGCGGCTACCATAAAGCGGGTGCTCATGGAACAGGCATCCAAAATTTCGAGAAATCGCCTAGAAAACTCCAAGATCCAAGCACCTCGCCCAGACCGTACGGCGCAGAAGCAACAGAGCGATGCACGGCCGACCTGGCATAGTCAGGTGAACGTGGACGAGTTCACCGAATTTTACAGTATCGAGGATATAGAAGCCCGTGCAGAGAGACGTATGGAACGCGAGAGGCTGCATGAGGAGTCCTCGCAAAAGTACAAATGGGATGTGGAAGCCCTCGAGGATAAGTACAAGGAACCGGACCCCGAGGATGACAGCCTGAATGCACTAGAGGATCGAACAAGGAGAGTCTTTGGACGCAAGGACCTACACAAGAAACACTCGGAGAGGTACAAGCGGGATTTGGAGGCAATAGATAGGAGGTCCTCGAAGCTCCGGAGAATGGAATGAAGGTGACGAATACGCACTGTGCAATAAGGGCTAGAATTTGGTTGTTCCAGGGTTCTCAACAGGAATTACTCCATTCAAATATGATTGTGACATGTGCTGCCCTAGAAGGGGCTAACTGATGCTGGCTCCCAGGGGCCTCAAGTCCGGCCGAAGTCCAGTCATAACCCCTACCACCACAAACAACAAAACTAACTCTCCCATATGAAGACAATGCTCGTTGCTCGTCCAAAAAAAAGACGAAACATACAACAGCTGGGATTCGCACGTGGTCACCCACCATACTACTAACCAGCCGGCGTGAGGCTTGAGTACGGCTGAGCGGACGGGAAGCCCTATTTTCCTCACCCTGTGGTCGTATGTACTATCTTTCTCTATTTAATAAATGATATCGAATGAACTGACTTTCGCCCCAAAGTATTTATAGCTTAAGCCTCGGCTGTTTTTCCAACTTCCAAGATATCGGGGGCATCCGGGGCCGTATTGCGGAGCCATCGCTAGCCTTAACTCAGTCAATACCACACAGTCTAGGCCTCTATTCATCCGACCTGGTACCAGCTTAGGCTCTTTTGACCTCCGGACCACTCATCAGCCCTGTTCGGTCCACGCTAGCAGCAAGCCTTGCAATATCAGGCAGAGTCCATGTAATCTCAGTCCGGATCCAATGAGGTTGCGAACTATCGAAGTCCCTGACGAGCTAAAGACAGAAAAGGGGCATATAAGACCGCCCATCTCCCGTCATCGCCAGCTGATCGATCGACCCATCCACTCTTTCTTCCGATCCCACCTTATCTCTACCAGTCGCTCGTTCTCGGCATTCGCTCATTACCGATTTGATCGCCAAAATGATCTCTCTTAACCTCACCACCCTCGCCCTCTGCCTCGTCCTGCCTGCCCTCGCTACCAGCCATGTCCGCCGCGACGACTGCGCCGGCTTCGCCACGGGCGCCAGCCTAGGCGATACCTGCGAATCGTTTGCCGACAACTGGCATATCTCGCTTGACACGCTCAAGGAGCTGAATCCCGGCCTTGACTGCGATGATTTCGATGACCAGGGGTTGTACTGCATTAATGAGGGGGATGAGGCGAGCTCTTCTTCTGTTACCTCTGCCTCTACCTCTACCTCCACCTCTGCCTCTGCCTCTACTTCCACCGCGGCGTCGACCTCTGCTTCGAATGCTACTTCGACTACGGGTGCTACCTCTACGCCTACGTCTGATGAGGAGGATGCCGAGCCGACGAACGGGGCTCAGATGCAGGCTCCTGGGTTCTTTGGTGTTGCGGTTGGGTCTCTGCTCTGGCTTTTGGTGGCTTAGACCAGTTGACGAGGTTAATCACAATGGCTATATTCTCCAGTCACAAACAGATACCCGGTCTAAGTAGAGAAGCTTAGCAAACAATCTTATAATAAACATCCGGTGCCTTTGTTTTCGTTCCATAGTGTTTACCTTGTAGGAATACAGATACCTAGATAGAGGTACGGTACCTTTGCAGGCTTTCAGCGCCTTCCTGGTAAAGCGCCTTGGCGTTATCATACTCTGTTGGCGAGGCTGATTTGAGGTCCCTGTAAGCTGATAAGCTTGGCTAGCGAGGTTATACACTGAATTCAAGATAAGGCTTTCGTCCTGCAGTCGACTTGGCGGCTCGCCTGAGGCTGAGAATATGCAGAACCCTACCTACAACCCCGCGTCTCTTCCGCCGCAGCTCCGAGCCTCATGTCGAGGGATAACCATCAGCGAACAGAAAGTCACTGTACCTGGACGCCTGAAGCCTCTTCATTTATAGACGGGTGTACCTCCGCCGAATGTCAGCAGTGCCGTCCTTGGCGACGGGTATATGAATGCCAGACTTTCGTGCTTTGCCCTGGTGTCCTGCAGTTCTGCAGTTCTCAAGCCTATTCTATGAGCTACAGCTTTCCATCTCACAGTTGTTCGATTGTTCGGAATTGCCCTAGTATCGGCTTTTACCAAGTACGCGCATTACAACCACGTCGATACCGCAAAGGTATGGCCTATCTCCTCTCCTCTCCTCTCCTCTCCTACGTTATACACCTATGCCATACCGGCGCCCTTGGCTCGACTACGCCGGCACTAACTGCATCAAGTCTCCAGCTTACCACCACAGACAATGGCTTGGGGAGAGACCCTCTGCAGCAAATGCGGCCTGCCCGAACTCGGGTATGCGGGCTCCGTCTTCTACCGCTATGATTGTACGGATTGCGCGGGCACTGGACAGATACCGTGTTTCTGGTGCGAAGACTCGGACGACTGTGAGATCTGCTCGAAGAGTGGTTACTTTGCGTGTCCTGGTTGCGACAGAGGACGTCGGACAGGATCGAGGATCTGTACCAATGAGATGCATAGGGAGGCTGAGGAGGACTAGGGGAGCGCGAGGAATTTTTTCTTTTGTTACACGGATTTTGATTCAGGTTATGGGTGGAGATGGTTTGGGGAGACTTTGCTGAGGGAGTTAGGAGTATCGATGTTACTACAGTACAACTCGAGTAAACAACTAAACAATCTGCATTCGAACCCACACCCTCAACGTGCCCTCCGATAGCCTCCATCCATCCAGACTCCTCCAGGTCCTCATTCATAAAAATCAAACGGCACCGGCTGCTTACTCCGCAACTCCCGAAACCCCTGCATACCCGCAACTGCCGCAAGGATCCATATCACCACCGGCACAGCAAACCACTTCCACCGCAGAGAAACAACCACAATATCAGCCTTCACCATGCCCATCGCCATCCCACCCGAACCCAAACCCACACCCCCATCCCGAACCGTCTTCGCCACCGCCCGCCCAACAATCTGCATGCAGTTTTCAAGTTCCCCCCACCACAAGACCCCCACATCCCCCGGGCATGCCAGGGTCAACCGCCATGAGCGCACTGAGAGAGACATGGACTGCCTCATCCGGCAAGTCGACCTCGTACCCCTCGTGCGTCGCGTTGCGCCAGTGGTAGCCCGTCATCAGCTCGCGCAGGAACCTGGCGATGGCCCGCCCGGCTGCGAGACCGTCCGGAAGGGGGAGGGGGTGGCTGGGTGCAGGCCGAGCGAGGGGCCCCAGGTTGGCGGGGGGCTGAGGTGCCATTCAGTGGAGGTGGTGGTAGTGTCGAGGGTGCGCTCAGCCGGGACAGCGATGGTTTCGTCGGTGTAGACTCCGTTGTGGACGGCGGCCTGGAAGCTGCGGAAGACTAGCTCGAGTGAGCACTCTGTTGCTTCCCAGATGACGAGGTCTGGTTTTCCTGATAGTTTGATGTCCGGCTACCCCGTGGTTAGGGAGAGCGTGATGAACTGCAGGGCGTTTGTTGTTGCGTTTGTGCAGAGTGTGGCTGCGGTGGGCTCGACAGGGCGGACGACGTACCCGTGCATCCCGATCGCGCGGAAGGTGTCTGCGGTGAAGTTGAGCAGGGCCCATTCTTCTGTGCTGCTTTTGGGGAGGTGGGCGCTGCAGTTTGCGAGTTGCGCGGAGGGGCTCGAGGAGTGGGTGTGGCATGACTGGACGAGAGAGTCGGAGATGTCTGCGCAGAGCATGCGGGGTTTCGAGGGAGACGATGGGGTCCCAGGTGCAACATGCTGAAGGGCATGAGTATAGAGGGGTCTAGCTGACGAAGAGCGATTCGTATACGTTTGATTTGACAGGAACTTTTCCTCATGATGAACCACTTCTTCCCCTTCATCAATTTGCACCTGTCTATAAAAAATCCATATACTTCCCGCAGTCGGACTTTCTTTTATAGCAATCAAGGTTGATTGCGCAGAGAGTATCAGTGGTATAGACTGAGATAATAGCTCTTTCGTGTGCCTTAGCTCCTGCTGAATCAGTTTGACAGAAACCGGATCTACTCTACATTTATTGTATATCAGTATTACTTAAAACCTTAGGAATACAGATATATATTTCCCTATACTTATCTATTAGTCTCTACTGAATAAAGAATTCCTTACTTAAATCCTGCGAGCTACCTTTCTCCCCTCTAGACTTTATTAAATTAAAGGTAACGATCCAGTAGGTCCCCTTGCCAGTAATATTCACGGAAGGCACGCGGCTGATATTTACCTATTAGAAGTAAACTCGACCCCCCTAACTTTCAGCCCTTAGGCTCCATCAGAATATTATCTGAAAGAGGATAATTATAGTTAATCTAGGAGTTAAGCTATAGCTACAGGTCTGCAAGATAATTGCACTGAGTAGTGCCAGCTCAGGTACAGAAACTGAAATGGTACTGTAGCATACAGGGAATTAAGGAACGCTATACAGGCAGATTTAATATGCGAGAAGTTAATTAATTAGTTAATTAAGCGCGGAGGATCTCCAGAGGATTTAATTTGCACTAATTAACCATGGGCATGCTGCTTCGTGGCTCGGGCTAGCCTATCACACCTGACATGCTTTACTGACTGGTCTTATCTTAACTTGAGCCTTGCTCTAATTAGTCCTTCTACTAATAATTAGTAAAAAGAAAGTTATCTAACTATTTTATATAGAGGAAGGCCGGAAGTATTCTTAGCAAACTTCTTCCTCTAATTTTGTTAGTAGAGCATGTTCAGGAAATCAGGAGTCCGATGAAAAATAGAATAGCTAGAAGAATACTAGTATAGACAAGTAATTGAGGAAACCAATAGAGGCATATAAAAATATAGAGTATAAATAAAATCAATGGGAATATAATGATTGGCTTTAGTGAGGATGTTTCACTGTGATAAGTAATAAGGGTTGATTGACGTATATATATCATAAAGTCAAGATATATTAATCCTTTGTAAACAAGTATCGTCACGTTATATATACTTATAAGGTAACTATATATTTATCTTAGGTGATATAGGCAACTGGCTCTTCAGTTTGCTAAACTAACCTTCCTACTTGGATTTAAGCTCCGAGAAGAAAGAAGGAGGAGGCATGGGATTATAAAGTAAAAAATAGGTTTTCAGAGCCTGCAACCCCCCGGGTAGATTTAGCACTTCTCTATAACTTAGTATTTTTTTAAGTATGAGGTCTTGGTAATAGATTTAGACAAGGAGACACTTTCTATCTAGTTAAGACTATACTTTATTATAGCTAATCATATATTCCCCGATACGGGCGTCTAGAATAAGGTTAACCTGCGGAAAGTTAATATTAGTTATAGAAAAGAAGCAGGGGCTGGTGAATAACTATTAGGATTAGTAGACATGCACAACCCGCCCCAAAATCCTGAACCCGATCCGCCCCGAACCCGCATGGGTTTGGGTTCGGGTCAACTATCTAGAACCCGCGGGTTAGGGTTAAACCTGCAGAACCCGCACTAAACCTAGTATAGTAATAAAATAGGGTTATTATAATTAGCCCTATCCTACTTAGGTAATAAAATTACTGTATTAGGTTTAGTGCGGGTCCTGCGGGTATTTGCGGGGCGGGTTTAGCAAGGTCTTGACCCATGCGGGTTGGGTTCCTTGAGGCCTCGACCCGCCCCAACCCAACCCGTATGCATGTCTAAGGATTAGTTTATAATAAAGTACTTGGGGCGAGTGAGACTAAGTACTTATAATACGCATGATCTCCAGCAGGTTAGTTTTAGTGGCAGTAAGATAATAGAACTTGACTTACCTTGGAGCCTTAAAAAGGTTGCCTACCTGTTCCAGTATATACAGGTTTCATCCAGCTTCTCCTAGGTCTTGTTAGTATACTACTTCTATTAAAGTTATAAGATATCCAGGCTCTCTACTTGAGCCAGATAGTAATCTAGAGGCAGTCGGTGTAAGACCCTCCGCAGGACAACCTGGGTATTTGTAAAAGATTGAGCTGAGTAAGCTGGAAGCTGACTTAGCTTATAAGGAGATCTCTTTACTTTATAAAGAATATAATATTAGAATTTTAGTATTAATCTATTAATTATTCTAAATTCTTAAAATCTAAGTCTTATAACTCTCTATTCTCTTTATTAGGTATATTATACTCTTTTATACTATTTATAATAATTCTAAAGATTAAGGACCCTATAATTTTAATACTTAACTTTATATTTAATCTATTAGGAATAATAATATTTAATACTTAATTAGGTTTATAAGCCCTTAAATAGTACTAAGAAGAATCTAAGTCTTTATAAATATCTTTATAAACTAGTTCTGAGACTACTTTATATTCTTTACAGTAATAATAAGGACTTAAGGCCTTATCTCTAAAGAAGCTTTATAAACAGGCAGAGTGAATTAAGAAGATAGAAAAGTAAAGGAAGTTAATTATAATAATCTAGTATAGATTAACTATCTTATTGTAAGACCCTCCGCAAGATTATCTGGGTATTCGCGAGAGGTAGAGCTGAATAAGCTGGAAGCTGACTCAGCTCGCGAGGAAACCTCTTTACTTCGCGAAGGATATAACATTAGAACTTCAGTATTAATCTATTAACTATCCTGAATTCTTGAAATCCAAGTCTCATGACTCTTTATTCTGTTTATTAGGTGTACTACACCATTTCACACTATTTGCAACAACCCTAAAGGCCAGGGACCTTATACTATATCTAGATTAGTAATTAGAATAAGGCCTAGCAAGAAGTTTAACTAACTTCAGGCCGGCCCGCGAAGGATAATTAAAAGAATAAGTATAAATATTTACTAGGTCTCCTTACCGGCCGGGCTTTATATATATAATATTTTCTATATATCTATACTCTGCAAGTACCAGAAGATAAAAGGAGTAAATACTCATGAATAGTTTAAAATAAGATTTATAAGTAAGATAAACAGGAATATTATATAGAAGTAATCCTAGATCCTGGGATCTAGGATCCTGTGAAGGTATTAGTTAAGTATATTAGATAGCAGGAGGCTATAGAAGAGCTTATTATAAATCTATAATATCTAGATCTTTATAAGGAATATCTTATAAAGAAAGAAATAATTAATTTAATTTAGATTAAAGCAGATAAAAAGCTGTAAGATAGACTAAGAAAATAATATTTTTATAATATATACCTGCTTTTCTACCTTATTCCTGAGCTATACAGGCGCTTGCAGGGACCTACCAGGTTCTAGGTATAGTATTACTAGAGAAGGCTAGAATGTTATTAATCAAATACATCACCCCATAAAGGGTAATAGTGAGAGGTGGTACAAGGACCACCGGGGGCTATACCAGTGCGGGGGCAGGAGTAGGAGCAGGCCCGGAGGCAGGGGTTTTCTCCGCGGGAGGGACCTATTACTATTAGTCAGGCCTGCGAGACAGAATATAAACTTGTATTACTTCCTTCTGCGGAGGGCTCTTCTTCCTCTATTTTGGAGAGGGGGAAGGGGGACTGACTACTGCCCGCGAGGGCAAAGTACAGGGTATCAGCAGTAGTAGTAATGGCCGCGAGGTTAGAGGGAGTAGACATTATGTTTAAGTATTCTGCGAAGACTACAACAGCAAAATCAGTAATCAAGATCCGGAAGATGAGCAGGGAAGAAGGCTTGTGAAGACAGGCCGATATATAAAGCTTATAAAGATAGGATAATATAGAGAACCTGTAAAGAGAAAACTATACTAAATAGAAAAATTTAAAAGACTTAAGGAAGAGAAGTTTCTCTGGGAAAGAGGCCTATCTTATATAGGCTGCAAAACTATATCCGGATTCATGTACTAGAATTCACGCAGCCGCAGGTCTATAATCTGAAACACAACAAAGTAACATAAGTGATAGTGAGTAAGGCAGTTTAGTAGAGCAACATAAGGGGGCATTACAAGTGACAACTCATAAGGAAGCTATAAGACAACTAAGGAGGAGGTTCACGGGGGATCCTAATGCTGTATAATAGAGAAGGGGTCCTCGTAATTAAGTATAGACCAGCAGAGGGGTATATAAGTCTCACAAAAAAATCCTAATACTATATAATAGGGAACAGACTTTTATAAGAAATATATACTATAATACTACTGACAGATAATGTTGAACTTATAGGATGGATGGTCATATAAGTCACATGACTGATAGTCAGAGGTCTTATGTTGATATTATTATTCAATAATAAAAAGATAAAAGGATAAGAATAATAGATATAGATCAGAAATAAAAGAATAACTTGTTTTTTTTTCAGTTAACCAGAGGGTTAAAGCTATATTTATAGCTGATTACCTTTAATCTAGATCTTTCTGAATTATAAATCAATATTAATTGATTTATAAAATAGATTAATCTAGTGCTTTTCATGATATTCATGACTTTTAATAGATATGTCAGATAGAAGTCTCCAGACCTTTTCAATGATTCATTAACTTTTATTACTGCATAATTTTATGCAGTATCGCTGAGTCATCTGATAGTATCCAAGAATATTAAGAATACTAGAATTACTAAATTACTAATGCCTGAGGGAAGACCTAGATTATGACTGCTGGCGGAGCAAGCCGGGATACCTAAACCACGGGTTAATATTGTACTATAATTATCAAGCTGAAGGCTGCACTAATTATTCAGCCTTAGAGAGTAAACAAGGACCTGACTAGAAAAAAGTATTTAAACTTAAATAATAATATCTTGATATATACTAAATAAAGATCTAACTTATAGCTATAGTTAAGGTATTTATACTATTAGATATATTTTCCTGAGACTCTTATTACTATACAGACAGTTTAATTATAATCTATAATAAGTAAGATTAGTATAGCCGGGCGAAAGCAGTAGTATAAAAATAAAGGTACAGAATAGGCAGCTAATATTTAAAGAAGAGAAAAGAGACAAAGTATATATTATATATAACACGTAATTAGGCTTAGTTAGAGCCTGCTGGGGATTTAGAGGATCAGCCTCTTAAATAAAGATAGTCGAAAGTACAGATACTATAGAAGACCAGCAGGTAATATAATATCTTAAATAAATAGATACCCTAATAGTAGTAGCTGGTAGAATAAGAAAATATAAATTATTTTACTAGATAGAATAGAGTAGAAAGGGCAGAAAGTTTAGGTAAAGAGTTAGTCTAAGCTAACAGGACAGGGAATTCAGAAGTAGAGACAAGAAAAAGATACAGCTATAATTTCTAACTAAAAAAAGGAGGCAACGGGCGCTGATATTATTAAAGTAGACAAGGGCAAGGAGTTGTAATCACGTGGGTGCAGAATATAGAAGGATGGAAGGAGAGAAAGAAGGAATTAGAAAGAGAGAGAATCAGGAACAGCGAGGGCGGTCCTTATATACTCAGCAGTGCTGGCGGGCAGCGATGATAATATGGCGTACCGGGCGACTACCCCCAAAGGGATAAAACTAACTTGAAGAGGGAATTCACAGGTCCTCGCTTTACAGGACCAATTCGTGTGCAGAAAACCGCTAAATGGCGAAGTGGGGATGAAGCAGATCTGGTGGCAATCGGAGACATCACTAATCTTCCCCGTAAACCCTTTTCTCAAAACCCTCGGTACTCGCCAAGATTGGAGCCGAATCCACTGGATCGTCAAAAAATGGGTCTGGGTAACGCTGTGACGATAACTGGCTTGCGCGTGGTTGGAGCCGGGGATGTCTCGTCATCAGCCCGGTTGCACTGGAATTTGCCATCCACGACACTGGATCGAGAGTGATGAATGCATGCGTGCTTATCTACGGAGGGACGGTATGCATTGAGACCCCGTAGTCGATCCATCCATTATTCCAATTCTTCATTAGGATTGCTTGCAATTACATATCTTAAACAACCTTTCAAGTGCCCGCCAAACCATTCATCGCAAACATGGGCCAGAGGACGGTTCTCATTACAGGCTGCAGTGAAGGAGGAATAGGCGATGCTCTTGCGCAAACCTTCCACAAGAAGGGCTTTTGAGTTTTTGCCAGCGCTCGGAATACCGCGAAAGTCCAACATCTCAAGGACATGGGTCTCGATATTGTACAACTGGATGTCACCGACGAACAGTCAATCGAACAAGCAGTGTCCGTCGTCAAGGCTGCGACGGGTGGATATCTGGACTTCCTGGTCAACAATTCGGGCACAGGTACCTCAAACCAGCTTATCTGTGGCAATAAAACGCTGATCATTCTATAGGATACAGTATGCCCTTATTGGACTCGGATGTGTCAGTCGCTAAGAAGATGTTTGATGTCAACGTCTTTGCTATCGTCACCGTCACTCAAGCGTTTGCGCCGCTTTTGTTCGCCTCTCAAGGAACAATCATCAACATTGGGTCGGTCCTGGGCAAGATGCCACTCCCATGGCAAGGATATTACAATGCAAGCAAAGCTGCAGTTGCTATCTTGACCGACCAAATGCGTATTGAGTTCTCTCCTTGGAAAGTCCGCGTAATCCTCGTCACTACTGGCTCAATTGGGACCAAGTTCCACGACAACCTTGCAAGTGCACCGCATCTACCCGAGGATTCTCTCTATTACCCTGCAAAGGATGTTATTGAGCCGGCAATGGCTGGCTCTGAGGTGCAGAAAAGTGCTATGGATGTCAATTCCTATGCCCAGGTCGTTGTCTACAACGCCCTCCGATCAAGCCCTAAGAAGCATCTTTGGTCGGGAGGAGGGGGGGCCTTGATAACTTGGCTGGCTTCGACGTTTGCCTGGTCGACTATATGGGTAGGCAGTTTCCTGTCAATTCATGAAGGACTAGTCGCATTCGTTTTGCTAACTTACACATCCAGGATACGTTGCTCCCCCCTCTTGTCCACATGCCGGATATTACGAACAAGATCCGTACCGCGGATAAGGACGAACAGGATTGCAAGAAGACAGATTAATCGCTCTTTCTGTGTAGTGTTTGTTTGAAAGCAATATTTTTTCCGTGCTCGGCAGTCCGCTGCTAAATCTTGATCAACAGTCTCTACAACCTCAGATATCCCGGGTTGCGAGACATTCGGGGGGGAAAGAAAAATACTAATGTAGTGATTTTCAAAAATTCAGATAATTCGATTTCATTAAAACTAAGAGATTCAAATAAAGTGGCTAAAGTAATCTAGCTAACAATCGTTGTATCAACGGCTTCGTCCGGGAGGTTGGCTGACGCCCTCTCGTACGGGCTCAGCCTTCAGTCCTCGACATGCAGACACCCGCTACCTAGTTAGCACTTCCGAGGACTTAGTTGTTCAAGAACAGCTCAAGCTGCTTTGCATAAAGCTCTGGCACCTGGAAGAGATGTCCGTGCCCTGCGTCAGGGTAAAGATGCAGCTGGGCATTGGGAATCTCCTGCTGCAAGACGAAACTGTTTGAGGTGGGCGACATGATGTCCGTATGGCCGTTGGTCACAAGAACCGGGGCCTTGATGTCTACCAAGCGATCGAAGGTGCTAGTATCAGTGGTGGATTTGAAAATCGCAGAGAGCTGCGACTGAGCCCCGGTCCCAGTGAGATATCCCTTCCGGGGTTCGCCTTCAACGTTTCGCTCGTGGATACGCTTCCACCAGGCATGGCCGAGGCCGAGGCTGGTCTCGGAGGGATAGAAGAAAAGCTTCATCATGTCATCCTCCGTCGGCGGTTGGTCGTTGTTTGCTCCAGCACTCTCCAGGACCTCCCGCGGAGGCAAAGCCACACCTTCGCCGATTCCGGGCTGAGTGCCGGCCAGGACCAGTTTGTTGACAAGCTGAGGGTATGTATATCCCAGATACTGTACAATGCCGCCACCCATGGAGAAGCCAATGAAATCGGCCTTTGGGATTTCAAGCGCAGCGAGGAGGTTGACAAGGACCGCGACCATCTCGGGAATAGAATCCGGCACGGTTCCTTCGCTGTGTCCGATGCCAGCACTATCGTAGACTATCACTTCGCGGCTTTCGGCGATGCCATTGAATAAAAGCGGATCGAGCGTGTCCATGCTACCACGAAGATGAGTGACATAGACCAAAGGCAATGGACTGCTGGCTCCGAAGCGCCGGTAGGCAATTCTCAACCCATTGACGGAGACAAAAGAAGTCGGAACGGTTTGCAGGGTCGTCATTGTAGTGGTTTGTCAAAGAGCAGCAGGAGTGAATGAGTTGCCTTTAGGATGGATACTGGGAGAAATCCATGAGACCAGGATGGTTTGTATGTTTTATAGGGCAGATGAATGCTTGAATTTCCAATCATGTCTAGTTGGCACAGTACAGTGAGTCCAGCATCGCCGCCACTGCAAACAAGGCCATTCCCACTCCCCATGGGGGTTTCCCAGGGTCGGAACCGGGCAGATGAGTTAATGCAGGAGTTAATGCAGTAACTACTAGTTGACGATCGGGCATTTGACTCATGATCCCGCTTCTTCGGTATTCCGTGACCTGCAGTGGAGTTAGTCGCCTCCTTGTAAGTTACAGCTTTACCGTACGGTACAGGAATGCAATTGCAAACAGCCACGGCGAATCACATGGGATCGACTGTAACTGAATGAATAAATAGTCCTCTGAAGGCACTCTGTTCAGTACTTCCTGTTTCCTTCTCCTCCCCAATGAAAACCATGAAAGCGGTCATCTCACATCGATTCTTGCCTACGCGTCTACTGAGTTTCGCCCTCGGTAGTCCGCTTGGGCAGGGCGCGCAAGTCAGCGATGTCTCAATCCCAAGCATCACCGATAATGAGGTCTTGGTCAAGGTGCACGCTGTCGCGCTGAATCCCATCGACTTCAAAGACATCGATGTCCTTTCTCCACGCAATTCTGTCATTGGCTGCGACTATGCGGGCGAGGTGACTCAGGTCGGCAAGAATGCAGGACAGCGTTGGCAGGTTGGAGACAGAATCGCCGGCTTTGTCCACGGTGGCATGTATCCTGACGTTGGCTCATTCGCCGAGTACGTGAAAGTCGAAGGAGACTTGGCCTGGAAGCTGCCGGACGAAATGTCTCTGGGTGAAGCCACCACCTACGGAGTTCCCGCAGCCACCGCGATGCTGAGCCTTTCGTACCTTGACATTGCCTCGGCGGATGATGAGAACAGACGCAGCGCTCACCAGGGCGGCCAACCGACCGTTCTCATCTATTCGGGAGGCTCGAACGTCGGTCTCTTCGCCATTCAATTAGCCAAGAGAGCAGGATACACGGTTGTGGCAACGGCCTCGCCACGGTCCTTCGACCTCGCAAAGCGTTATGGCGCCGATGCAGTATACGACTATCGGACCCCTGCATCTATTGGCGAAATTAAGGAAGCCTATCCGAACATCACGAAAGCTCTCGACTGCTTTTCCGAGGGCACTTCTGCCGCCTTCTGTGCGGATGTGTTGCGAGAGGGCAGCCCGGGCAAAGTGGTCACGCTTCTTGATCAAGGAAAGCCGAAGAAGGCAGACGTGACCTATAAGTTCCTCATGGTTTACACTGCGTTCAGTCGCGAGTTTCAGCTGTTGGCGCCCCTTGGCCCCGTGTTCCCTGTGAAGCCGGCAGACCGCGAGGTCATCAGCAAACTTTATGGCGACTTGCCCACCTTGAGTCTAAGACCTCCACCCATCACGACGATTAAGGGCGGATTCAATGAGATATTTGAAGGCCTAGACACACTTCGCAACGGAGAAGCTCGGGGCACAAAGCTTGTCGTTGAGTTTGAGTAATTAACGTACCCTACTCCCAGTTGCTAATGACCTTGTTGAGCCTGCTCTCTTTCTTTCTGTTGTTGCATTTGTGCGAACCGTATTATTTTGGACATGATTTCAGAGTTTTCCATTAACAAAACCTGCTGTAATTAAGAAAACATATAACATCATACTACATCAACTAACTATGGGAGCTGGAAGAGTTATTCCACCGCCCATGGATAACTGTAGTTCTGATAACTGTAGTATCCGATTGGGCAAGTAACCGACTCTTTCCATGGACATGGATCTCTGTTCAAAAGCATGCCCGTGCAATATTTGCGGCAGTAACGCCGACTCTGATCCTGTGAGGGTTTCTCTCCCCTTAAGAAAGATGTAGACTTATCTGGTCTTTAGAGGTTATAGTTATGGCGGGGTTGGAGTTCATATTTGGGACTTAACTGTCATGTACTAATCGAGGGCAAAGAGGTGGTCGTATACGCTTCAAAGTAGTATTCCTATCAAGCAATAATATTCTACCCTCTAAATATTACCCAAGCAATCTTATCAGTCTTCCAGCACCTAATGAGCCAGCCGGAAATCCAAGCGTTTGTTACCCTCATCCGTAGTGGTGCTCAGATACTCCATGCGCTGGTCCTCATTCAGCGCATTCCACTTCCCCTCGCGCCGCTTGTTCTTCCATAAATAGTACGCCTTTGTGAGGAAATAGATGGCAATGTTCGTCGTCACCAAGGCCACAAGGGCCCGGTTCCCGCGGCGGTACCGGGGGCTATCGTCCTCGTGGTAGATATTGGAGGCGATGATGCCCGATGACTGCACGCACATGTTATATACAGCTGCCGAGACTGTGCGTGAGCGCACCGTGTTTGAATTGCGTGAGTTCCAGCCGACTTGGATTGGGTGGGCTGTTGTACTAAGTGTTAGTTGATATCAGGAACGACGCGACAGGGGATGGTACCGTTTGGATATCCTAGCAACAACGTCATCACAGCCCAGACCACCCACTTGTTCGCAGAATTGATGTCGACGACATATAAATACACCAGGAATGGCAGGGCCCAGAGCTGGCCGACCATGGCAACCATAGTCAGCTCGCCTGTCGCTTCAGCAGTGTACGCCAGGAGCAGCATGGTTGTTATGTGCAAAATCTCTTTGGGAATGATGAGCAAGTTCGTTGTGAATGTGCCGAACCCCAGCCCGCGCAGGGTGAGCGTCAGATATTGTTGCGGAGTCGTCATTGGGGTCTGGAAGGTCAGGCCGATGATGTAGATTGGCCACAGATCGTAGTCGCACAGGCTCTTCCAGAGCAGCTTGGGGGTGATGGGTTCGCGGTTGTGCATGCTTCCTTTGCTGGGGTCATCCCGGATGATGCGGTTAACCATGATGGTCTCCTCACTATTTGCTATCAGCTGCTGTTCTTAGAAATCAACTTTAGAATCATACCGCTCGGAAAACCAGCCTTTCTTCCCGCGGGCCCAGCTGGCTGTCTGGCATGGGCCAGGTGGCATGAGAATGAAGGCAGAGAGACCAATCAACAGCGTGAGAAGACCCTCCAGCAGGAAAAGCCACCGCCAGCCCGACTGTCCTTGCACTCCTCGGAGATGGAGAAGGCCGAAGGCGAGGAAGCTGGCGCCGATATCAGCCGTGCTCATGGCGGTCCAGAAGTAACCCAGTCGGATTGTCATCTCGTGGTGTTTGTAGAAGTACGATAGATATAGAATGATCTAAGTTCCGTCAGTTATCGGTGATTCAAAAGTGTCAATATGCCTACATCTGGAATAAAGCCCCCCTGCAGGATTGCCAGCAGCGCTCGACAGGCCAGGAACGAGGTCCGTCCGTTTAGGGCATACTGCGCCATGGCAACACCAGACCATAGGGTGATTTGCATTGGAATCCATCGATCAGGGCCCATCCACTTGCTGACAAGCTGAGAAGGAAGCTCTGCACAGAGAAAAGAGAGCTTGAACACAGTGTTTCCCAGGTTATAATCTTTGACATAGTCAGTATTGTGCACGTCCACAATGGGCCGTCGCAATGAACCCACCATTTGTGTCCATCCCCAGCTCGTCGAGGAAGTTGTCGGTCAATGCTTGACTGAGATTCGCTCTGTCCAGTTCCAGCGCCATAAACATCACGCAGACAAACACCATGATGCGCAGGTCAATCTTGCGGATGAGTCGAGTTTCCTCTCCCCATGTCCACCTCGCCGATGGGTCGAACCGATGCAGATTCTCCCAGTCATCGCGCGGCTGGTACCCTTTGGCCGTCTCGGGGTTGTCGTATACAGAAGGCTGAGTCGCAATTCCTTCAGGGTCGAGTCGGTCCTTGCGCTGGAAGAAGAACTTGCGCGTCCGCACCACCGGCTCGCCCAGATCGGACGAAAGCGCAACGGCTGTAGTCGCCGATTCAGAGACGCCATCGAGCTCGGAGACTGTAGATCGGGCCTTCCATGGCTGGTAGACGGTCGTCATCCTGGTGGCCAAGGGGGGGGAATCTCAATGCGATCCTGAAGCCGGTCGCCGGACACAGCCATGCTGTCGATGTACCGATTTTATAGGAAGACGTATCAGCGACATTGCACCATTCAGCCAAGAATGGCTCGTAGATAAGGAAAAGTGTTGTAGTCTTGGAATGCCAGTATTAATGCTGGGGGATTGCTCGCCGGCTGCACAGATGATGCCATCGTCTGTCACGCAATCCAGCGGCCGTCCATGTTCAACTGCATTCGCGTTTCGGCGTTAGTTTAGAGGCCCATCTGGATCGCCTTCATTTGCACTCCAACATCTTATCGCCGAAAGCCTAGGCCGATGGACAGTCGAATCCCGATGAAAAGGTTACGCAGCAGAATAACGGCGGACGTCAGTTGGCACAAGATTGCGAGATATTGCATAATGCGTGCGGGGGATGATGCCCGTTGAATCTATATAACTGCGACTGTATCAGATTCAAAGCATATCGTTCTGTCTTCGCGATACTAAGACCTACAGAGTACTATCCAATATCGCAACAACATCGCAAGCATGGCTCCCTCCATCACCGAGTCCCCCGTCGTCGTCCCCGAAGTCACCAAGGAAACCCAACGCCAGCCTCTCCAGCTCAGCGGTGCATTGCAGGACGTCGAGACCTTCGACGTGACTCCAGTCATCGGTCGTGAATTTCCGACTGCGAGTCTTGCTGAATGGCTGCGCGCGCCCAACTCGGACGAGCTTCTGCGCGATCTCGCCATCACCAGTATGTCTCCCATCACCAAGTAGAAACTACAAGTGTTAATAGCATCAGTTTCCCAAAGAGGCGTCGTCTTCTTCCGCAAGCAGGACGGCCTGACCGATGACCTGCAAAAGGAGCTCGTCGACCGACTGGGCCGTCTGACAGGAAAACCCAGCACCTCTGGCCTGCATATCCACCCCATCAGCAACTCGTCGCGCGAGCACAGCACTCCAGACGACGAAATCAGCGTCATCAGCTCTGCGCAGCGACAGAAACTGTATCAGGGCAAGAACTCATTCGGTCGCAGTGGACGGCACGAATGGCACAGTGATATCACCTTCGAGCCGGTGCCCAGCGACTACACTCTCCTTCGTTTGACGGAACTACCCAAGACTGGCGGAGGTACGCATAACTATCCATACTTGCCTTGATTAATAGAGCACGGCTAAGAGAAATAGACACCCTCTGGGCCTCTGGCTACGAAGTCTACGACCGAATCTCCAAGCCCTACCAGGCCTTCCTCGACGGTCTGACAGCCACCTACGCCCAGCCACTCTTCAACTCCATCGCAGACCAGAACAAGTTCGCCGTGCACCCCGGCCCACGCGGTGCGCCCGAGAACGTGGGTGAAGAGCTGCTCGCCGTGCACCCGGTCGTGCGCACGAACCCGGTAACCGGGTGGAAGAGTATCTTCGCGGTCGGCCACCACGTCCAGAAGGTCAATGACCTTTCGGAGGACGAGAGCCGACATCTGCTCGACTGGTTTGTGCGCCTGGTAACGGAGAACCATGGCCTACAGGTACGGCTCCGGTGGCAGAACCCCAACGATGTGGCGATCTGGGACAACCGTAGTGTATACCATGCCGCGACAGTCGACTACCAGGAGCTTGGGCCTCGGACGGGGCATCGTGCAGTGGGACTGGGCGAGAGGCCGTTCTTCGATGCGAAGAGCAAGAGTCGGAGGGAGGCGTTGGCTGACCAGATATAAGAATCATGCACCAATCGATCTATTAACTAGTTATCACTTAGCCATCATTCATAATCACAATCACAAGCATCAGAATCAGGATCAGGGTCAATCGTCCGAGGATCTGGCACGATCTCTGGGGATGGTCCACTCACTAAAGCCAAAGCAGGCAAAGCACGCGAGGGCCCACGTTAACCGGATTTCATGTGAAGGCCCACCGGACGTATAAGAACAAGAATAAGAATAATTAAGAATAAGCTGGCTCCGATTCAGACCACACCATGTCGGCCATTTGGAACCAGGTCGTCCAGCAGTATGATCCCCTGCTCATCGACTTTGTCGGCAATTCGGCCGTCAGCGTCGTCTCCTTCTGGCTGCCGTCGCTCTTCTTCCTCTCGCTGGAATGGATCTCGCCACAGTTCTCTGCGAGGCACAAGATCCAGCCGGCGCCCAAACAGCCCACCAGAGCACAAATCTGGCAGTGTGTAACGGTCGTGGTACAGAACCAGTTGATCTCCTTTGCCATCGGCGCCCTCAACACCATCGCAGCAGCGAAACTGCAAATGCCCTCGTCATTCCGCATCGCTCCAGAGCTGCCCTCTGCATACGAACTCTTACGCGACATTGCGCTCTGCTGGGTCGGCCGTGAGGTTCTATTCTACTATACCCACCGACTGCTGCACTGGTCGCCGCTCTACAAGCCCATCCACAAACTACACCACCGGTTCACAGCTCCAATGGCATTGGCAGCCCAATATGCGCATCCAATTGAGCATGTCTTTGGCAATGTTCTCCCGGCCGTGCTGCCGCCGATGCTCCTGAACACGCATATCCTCACATTCTGGCTCTTTCTGACTATGATCCTGGTCGAGACCACCACCACCCACAGCGGCTATGACTTCTTTGCTGGGGCGGCCCGGACTCATGACATCCACCATGAGAAATTCAACTACAACTTTGGAGGGATGGGGTTGTTAGACTGGGTGCATGGGACGGGCTACGAGCCGGTGGACACTCGCAAGAATGATTAGCCCAGTTCCCAAGGACGATTGGCCCTGCAACGATGTAAATAATATCATAAATCGTATAAGACGTAACTCACCTGAAATATCTGCCCATAAACATCAGCATCTCAACTGTTCCTTGCGATCAATTGTCCTGGGCACGTGCCGAGGTTGTGAATACGAGGCCAGTTCCGATGCAGCCCCGTCTGAGTTTCTGACATCAAGCAAGATAACATCGTACAGCCGTCATAAGGTCGTCGAAATCGCGCAACTGTCAGCAGCAAACCACAGACAATGCCCCTCAGCGCCGAGGAAGCCGCGCTGGTCGAGACAGCCACCGCCACGATCAACAGCATCCCCGTCTCGGAAGACTACAGTGTCGCCAGCGCGGCAAGGGCCTCCGATGGACGCGTCTTTACCGGCGTCAACGTCTACCACTTCACCGGCGGTCCGTGTGCAGAGCTGGTGGTGCTCGGTGTTGCCGCTGCTGCGGGGGCCGCGCAGTTGACGCACATCGTGGCGGTCGCGAACGAGCAGCGCGGGATCCTCAGTCCGTGTGGGCGCTGCCGCCAGGCTCTGCTGGATCTGCAGCCGGACATCCAAGTGATTGTCGGGGAAGAAGGCAGCGAGCAGTCGGTCGCAGTCGCGGAGTTGCTTCCCTTCAGTTATCGCCAGCCTGACCAGCACACGTGACCCGCATCGCGTGATCTTCATCGCTGCCTCTGTTTGTTTCTCTCTCTCTCTCTCTCTTCCCCACTACATTCAGTCATGGAAATCGCCCGTCTGCTAATCGTCCTCGCCATCTACTTCGGTATGTCTCTGTCCGCACTGGTCAGTCACCCCGCTAACCGCATTGCTTGACTAGTTTTCCGCTACTTCATCCGCAACCGCTCCGCCAACTCCGCCGCCACCATGTCTCACGGAAAGGTCACTCCAGTGGACAAGTGCGTCTCCTCACCTAGCGAGCTCTGACATACAACTAACCCTGCCATAGCCCCGTCATTTTCAAGGCCCTCACATCCTCCGGTCCTGTCGTTGTCGATTTCTTCGCCACCTGGTGCGGTCCCTGCAAGGCCATCGCTCCCGTCGTCGGAAAGCTCAGCGAGACCTACACCGACGTGCGCTTTCTCCAGGTCGATGTCGACAAGGCTCGCTCAATAGCTCAAGAACATGAGATCAGAGCCATGCCGACATTTGTGCTCTACAAAGATGGCAAGCTGTTAGACAAGCGCGTTGTCGGTGGTAACATGAAGGAGCTGGAGGAGCAGATCAAGAACATCATCGCTTAAGCTGCGTCATACGCAAGTGATATGCGATGCCATCATTATACCCATATATGACAATTATCTAGAAATGCCTGCCGTTGCGCTCCTCCACGTACGGTGTCATCTCAATGTAGGATTCGTATTCGCACTGCAACAAGGTGAAAGTCAAGCCCTTGGACATACCCTACTCGTGCACATAGCGCGTCGTAATCACAAATCGATAGCTTCGTTAATATAGCGTCTAAAACCGCTACCCATCCTCAGCAGCCGGTATACGCTCCATCTCCATCTTGGATACCGGGTTGTGGTTAAATATATTTACAGACAGTCAGTACCACTTGATGAGAGCGGACAAGGAAATCCATTAAAAAAACGCTTTTATTGCCTGCTCAAGTGTACTCTTGATCTCGGTCTAAAATGAATGGTTTTCACATCACACTGCTTTGTCCAACTGCCACTATATTGAAATTGTTTTCTAGCCCATCTCTTCCTACTCACACTTGACGTTAACACCTGACGTTAACACCGTAATACGTAATATTCGGTGGCCATACCTAGCGTCAGAATACTATCAGCGTATGGATAATATGCATATATTAAAATTATGGACTACTCCAACCCACCAGCAACTAACGCCACAGAAAATCATCCCAGACCTGCAATAACCGGCTTGCTGATAAGATCACGAACGCTGTCCTGCATCCAAGTCGGCCAGGCCCTGAGCGAAGTAGTGACGGAGAGATGCTCTGGAAGAATAACTTGGCCGCCACGTCCAGACAGAACCTGATGCACAACACGATTGCCGACTTCCTCCGGCCCCAGCATGCTTCCTTCCTGGCGCACATATCGGTAGGTGTGGTCTCCGGTCATAGGCGTGCGGACATAATTGGGATGGACAACGGTAGTGAGCACACCAGGAGCCTTGTAGATGTGGCGCAACTCGCCTCCGAGTCCTTCGTGGAAAGCCAATGCCCCGGCTTTGGTGGCGCAATAGTCCAAAGACGTGCCGACGGTGACAAACGAGGCCATGCTTGCGATGGTAACGACGTGACCCTTGTTGCGCTTGACCATGTAAGGGACGAATTCCCGGGTGGTGGACCAGTGGGATAGCAGGTTAATCTTGAAAATCTTCTGCAGATATTCATCGGTCGTCTCGAGAACCCCATGCGTGCCCATGATGCCGGCATTGTTGATTAGGATAGTAGGATTGCCGACTTCAAGCCGAATGGCCTGGGCCACGTCGGCCACTGCGTTGGCAGCTGTCAGATCGCATGGGAAATGCTTGATTAACTTGTTGTCCCTCAGTTCTTCAGGGAGTTCCTGGAAGTCCACCACGACGACCGTGATGCCGCGTTTGGCGAGGCCCTCGACAATCACTCGTCCAATGCCGCCACATCCGCCCGTAACGACAGCGATTTCCGTCGGCCAGTCCCAGGGCACTGGCGGAGATGCATGCCAGTTGTTGGCTGCCAGTCTGCTCAAAGCGCCATTGCCGACTCTCGCTACGCCTAGCGTCAACCAGACAGACAGAATCAGCTTCAGTTTCTGCGGCGTCACCGTCGAGTATCGGGCCAAGAAGTCGACGATCTGGTTGCGCAGTTGTGGAGGGCCGTAATAAAGCGCTACGAGCAGAGACCCTGGGACCACAGGCTGCAGGACAGCTCGATTTGCCGTCGTTAGGGACTGGATCACATACTGGAGCAGGGACCGCATGGTGTCGGCTGGATTGGGGAAAACGACGTCCCACAAACACGGGGAACCATAGAGCACTTTATTTCAAAGACAGTTACCAATAACTTTGCTGCATGAGCACATGAAAATGGCGGCCGAGGCATCCGCCCGAACTCGCAACAATCGCCCGACTAGGAATCCCCACGGGCTCGCGCTCGGCCATCAATCGCTGCTGCAAACCACATTAATGGCCAGAACCCAGCCGGAAATCCCCTACGCCTCATTCTACGAAAGTTGCCTGTCTCGATAGGGCCCTAATGGCGGGCGCGTTCTCGTTCATTGGACGAGCCATCGTAAAAGGGCTCGGACCAGGTAGCCGAGCAAATTCCCCAGAAACCCCCTTCTCCACATGGGAGATTGTGGCGCATTATGGGCGTCTGCAGAGTCTGGACCCTGCATATTGCTTGTCAGTGAAGCTGCTGCGCCGAATGGGGTGAATGATCCAATGGCACAGGCGCCAGGTGAGCAAGGTGAGCGGAGCTGCGCCGCCGAACTTAGGGACCTCGTAATATACTCATATTGATCAGACCTTGCATCTACTTGCCATTGCTTGGCCGCGCGAACAATCGAACTGGATTTACGGGGTGCAAGAAAGTGCAGGTTAACGGTTGGGAAGGTTGGAAAACTGCTCCCGGAGCAGGTCGATCATTGCTAAATAACAGGAAACTCTAAATGTACATAATTCATAATTAACTCCACAATGCAAGCTCATAGCTTTTCCTTGGTAGACTTGCTGAATCGCTCAAATGACGAAACTGGAGGCGCAGAGTTGGGGTTCGGGTGGTGCTTCTTCAAAGCCATTGTCACGTTGTACTCCATATCCAGTTGCGCCTTCGGGTCGTCGGTCTTGGGCTTGAAGTCAACAACCAGGTCGTCCTTCACGGCGAAAACGGAGTCGATGTCGAGATGGGGATCGTCGGATGGGTAGATCTGGTTGATAACGGTGGCATAGTCGGGGTGTGTGATCATCAGGTGAATGTGAGCCGGACGCATCGGTGAGCGATCCATCACGTTCAACAGAACACCGGCAGGTCCATCTGTTGGCAGCGAGTAGGGCGTTGGGTGGTAGCAGTACCAGTAGAACTCGCCCTTCTCGTTGGAGCGGAATTTGCCGCGGAGGTTGTTCTCGGCCTGGTTGGGGTCCTGGAAATCGTACTGGCCGTTTGCTGAGGCCTGCCAGATGTCGAGGACGGCGCCCTCAATGGGGCCACCCGTTTCCATATCTGTGAGCACGCCGTGCATGTAGGTGACTTTGCCGTCGGGGTTGGGGTTTTGGATGATGCTGTCGCCGAGGTTGCGGAACGGAGCGTTGGGAGACCAGAAGGGGCCGAGGATGACATTGGAGGTAGGGGAAAGGCCTTGTTCGGTGATGATGCGGTTTGCGATCTCGTCGACAAGACTGGAAAAGTCAGTTTTTGGCAACTCAGATTTCACTCCAAATGTTACTTACGATTCCAGACCGATCACGTCGCAGATACGGTGGCACTCGTTGCGGATGGGGGTGCTGATCTTGCCAATGGAGTTGATGAACTCGACACCAAGCATCCACTCGGCGGGGGTCAGCTCGACCTCACGAGCAAAGTCGTGGATGTGTTTGATCAACGAGCCCAAGACCACGCGGGCGCGGTCGTTGGTCTTGGGGCCCATGGCGTTGACGACATAGGGGGTGAAGTCGGGGTCGAAGCGGGCGTTGGTAGACATGTTGAGCAATCGAGGGACAATACAGATGGATGAGAAAAGAGCATCGACGACGAGGGCGATGATGAGCCTTATATCGAGTGAATGGGCAGGCGACGGCAGATGCGTCGGCTACCCATGGATGCAGGGAAAATACCGTGCCCACATGCCGACTGGGAAGCGGCAGTCCCCAGATCTGCCTGAGCCTCGAGAGCCGGGTCGTCCGGGCCCCCAGGTTATTCGGCAAGGCGAATAGTAATGACGGGCGTCTGATAAGCCGGATGGCGAATCGCCTGGCGCTCCTCAGTCCCATGGATGGTGGACCGGAGAAGAAGCGAATAACCAGAATGGGAATGGCGGTCACGGGACTGCGGATGAGACTTTTGCCACGGCTGAGAATTCAGCAGCATGCTAGCCTGTCTGGGACTAGCGTTTATCAAGACTCTTAACGTTTTACAGACTTGCAGTATTGCAGAGAGGAGCCCATCAGGGCGCCCATCAGACCAGTGATCTGGGTGTCCGTATCGTACGATGCGTCACATAAGAATACTATGTTTCAACCATTCAGCCACCGGGAATTGTCATAGTCGTGGCCGTCCATCCCCCGCTGTCGGAATATGGTTGATCCGCCCCGCACAGAGACTCAGCTTCCGGCCTCACTATCCATGATTCATCTCAGTCCATCCCCTCGCCTCTTCTGCAATGAGTCCGCTGAACGGTCTCGCTCGTTCTCTTCCCCGGCCGCTTAGGGCTGCTTCCAGGAGGCCACTCCCGGCTCGCTGCGTCCTCTCCCCGCTCAGCCATTCCCGGCACTCATTACGATCATCCTCGAATGCCTCCGCTCCGTCCCTCCGCGACTCCTCCAACCCCGCTCTATCCTTCCCCTGCCTCGACGCTCAGGACGCGAAGTCCGCCCTCCTCTCCGCCAGATCGCTCCGCTCCGGTCCCGAGCCGTCGTACACTACCGGCCACCATGAACAGTTCCGTTGCAAGGACCCCTTACTGCTCGACTGGGGCGGCCTGCTTCCAGAGTTCGATGTCGCCTACGAGACATGGGGACAGTTGAATGCGAATAAGGACAATGTCATCTTGCTGCACACAGGTCTATCCGCTTCCAGTCATGCGCACAGTACCGAGTCGAATTCGAAGCCCGGGTGGTGGGAGAAGTTCATAGGCCCCGGCAAACCTGTGGACACGGACAAATATTTCGTCGTCTGCACCAACGTTCTTGGTGGGTGCTACGGCAGCACAGGCCCGTCAACACTCGACCCTTCGGACGGGGAGAGGTACGCTACCCGGTTCCCGATTCTCACAATCGAAGACATGGTGCGAGCGCAATTCCGCCTATTAGATCATCTTGGGGTTCAGAAGTTGTACGCATCAGTCGGCTCCAGCATGGGCGGTATGCAAAGTCTAGCAGCCGGTGTCCTCTTCCCGGACCGCGTCGGCAAGATCGTGACCATCAGCGGATGTGCCAGGAGCCATCCCTACAGTATCGCGATGCGACATACCCAGCGGCAGGTGCTGATGATGGACCCAAACTGGGCCCGCGGTTTCTACTACGACTCGATTCCGCCCCATTCAGGCATGAAGCTGGCTCGGGAAATCGCAACTGTCACCTACCGCAGTGGTCCTGAATGGGAAAAGCGGTTCGGACGCAAACGCGCCGACCCGAGCAAACAACCCGCACTCTGCCCCGACTTCTTGATTGAAACATACCTCGACCACGCCGGCGAGAAGTTCTGCCTCGAGTACGACCCCAACAGTCTGCTCTACATCTCCAAGGCGATGGATCTGTTTGATCTTGGTTTGTCCCAGCAACTCGCCACAAAGAAACAAAGGGCAGAGTATCGAGCGAAGATCAGCAGCGGAGCGAGCAACGTCAACGAAGCCGCATGCAGCCTCACCCTTCCCGACCAACCCTACGAAGAGCAGCCCGCTGCATCGACGTCGGCGGCAGAGCAGTCTGCCGCAGGGCCGGAGCTCGAGTCTCCACCCAAAGACCTAGTCGCCGGACTCGCACCTCTGAAAGACCACCAAGTGTTGGTGATCGGAGTGGCGAGCGATATCCTCTTCCCCGCCTGGCAGCAACGCGAGGTCGCGGAAACCCTCGTCCAAGCAGGGAACAAGAACGTGAAACACCTTGAACTGGGAGAAGACATGTCTCTCTTCGGGCACGATACATTCCTGCTTGATCTAAAGCACATCGGAGGCGCAGTACAGAAGTTCCTAGATTAGTGCGGCCTACACAATGTATAGTAATTATATCGCATCACTATTCTGTTTAATGCAGTACCGCGTCATCCCACTGGAAAGTCAGCCGGAATGCCATGGCCGGGTATGAACTCGTAGCCGACAGGCCGACGGATTGATCATTCAATCCACCTCGCTGTTGCCCCCATCATGCTCCTATATTCCCTCCAGAATGCACAATCGTGGGGTTGATTGTATCCATGAAGTCCTGTATAGGCTTTCATGTGGGCCCTTTTGGACATGACCATACACCGGTGGGTCCATTGTTCCTCTTCAGTCCGCTCGCATCGAGATCGCAGGACGAGCAGCACCTTTGGAGGTTGAACTTGTCCGGCAACAAGGGCCGCTGGGTGATTGCGAGTTGTGTAGGCCTTTTGTATAGCTTCGATCGGCAGACGGAGTAATCGGTCAAACATTCGTCCAAGCAGATGTCAACGAAGATCTAGCAGCTTATCGACGACCGGACACCTAGCCAAATAAGGCTGTTGACAGAGTTTTCATCGTGGGAATTGATCGTCCGTCCATTTCTTGGTCCGAGCACTCCGAAACTTTGTCCAGTCGGTTTTTAGTAACCCGCAAGCACCTCCAGGCTGAAAGGACCGTGCATGATATATGTATATATATATATATAGGTCTGTATACTGCCAGTCGATCTTTCCTCGCTGGAACAACACCTCACATTGTAGCACCGAACAGGTCCAGTGATGTGCGTGTATATCTGTCCTATCTGGACCAGCAGAGAGTGTCTATCGGGCGATCCAGGGCTGAAATTCCGCCTGCCCCGTGAGTTCGCTCGCGAGTCCGAGTATACAACTTACTTTTCTCTCCAGGCAGATCGCGTGGGATGCCCTGGTAGGCTGCTGCAGCCTTGCAGATTTAGCCATCCCAAACCCTGTCCATCCTTCCCGCATGCAATGGACAACGTTAAATTACATGCGTGGGAAAATCAGGTCCGCATTCTTGCGTAGGGCCATCGGGCACTCGGGAATGCCCGTCGCGTACCGATTCCCCAATATAGCAATCAGAGCCGAAGGGACATCGGTCCGGGTTTGTCTGGCTGAATGGGCCTTCACTGCGCACGCAACTGTCTCGCCCATCATGTGTGGCTGCAGAACGCGTGGTCTCGGCGAGTGGCACATTCAGGAAGCCGAGAGAGATATCGGAATATCCTGTCCAGGTGCTATTTCGCCTGCCATTCATTCCGGCCTTCCCCTGGACCCCTTCCCAGCTGCAGGCCCACTTTCGGTGTTTATGCAGGGCGAGCCTCGATTATAGAGTGGATACGAACCCTGATGATCAGCCGTGAAGATCTCTGAACCGCCGATCCTCTATCAAGGGACATGTCCGGTGTACGCGTCATTGTTCGTTGCTGTATAAGATCCACATACCGGAAAGGATGGACGCCCCCTTTAGCCGAATCAGAAGTTGGTGGATTGTTGCTTGCAGTATACTCCCTACTTGTTACAGAGTACGTAACAACATCTACTCTCTATATCCCAACATGGGCCGGAAGGTCACGCTCCAGGCTATATAATGGCCGCCCTGGGTCCATTGAACATGGTATCTGCTCGGTGTACGCAGGCGAGAATCCAGAAAACAAACGACAATGGCTTCAAAGGGCGCAGAGTCAACGTGCGAGGCGGTCCTATTGCCAGCAGAAGGGACATCTGCCCCCGAAACAGAACCGCCATACCACATCTTGTCGAAGAAACAGAAGTGGAATCTGGTCATCTTCGTCTCTCTGGCAGGTTCCTTCTCCCCCCTATCCTCAAATATCTACTTTCCCGCTCTCGATACGATATCCAAGGACCTCGGGGTCAGTACTTCGCTGACTTCCTTGACCATCACCGTGTATATGATCGCCCAAGGCATTGCCCCTTCGCTCTTCGGCGCATTATCCGACTCCTCCGGCCGCCGCCTTACCTTCGCCGTCAGCCTGACCATCTACACTGCGGCGAATTTGGCTCTTGCCTTCACGTCCAACTACGCAATGCTCATGGTCCTGCGAGGCCTGCAGGCCGCGGGGTCTGCAGCCACCATTAGCATCAGCGCCGGGGTTATCGCTGATATCGCCAGCCCACAAGAGCGTGGTGGTTTCATGGGAACAAATGCTGGTGTTCGGTAAGCAAAGTCTATTGAACTGCGAAAGGCATGTCTCTGATTGGCATCTCTGATTTTTCGATAGCATGTTGGGACAGGGAGTTGGCCCAGTAATTGGAGGACTTTTAAACAACGCCTGGGGGTTTAGAAGCATCTTCTGGCTGCTGTTTGTCATGGGCACAATCGTCCTCGGCGCACTTCTTATTTTCTTACCCGAAACCCAGCGTAGCAGGGCTGGGAATGGCAGTATCCCTCTGTCAGGCTTCCATAAACCCCTGGCCTACACCTTCAAGCCGCCGATCGCCTGGACTCAAAACCCCGGCACAGCAAGGCCACCGAAGCCTCACACTCCAATGAGCCTAGAGAAAGCCTTCAGTCCTCTGGCCTACATTCTTGAAAAGGACATCGCCGCGCTCCTTGCCTGGGGCGCGATTGCCTACACGGCCTGGAGCATGGTGACCTCTTCCACAACCTCCATGCTCCTTCTCGGCTTTCCTCACCTCGCCCAGTGGCAAATCGGCGTATGCTTTCTTCCCAACGGCCTGGGCTGCATGGCTGGCTCCCTCAGCACAGGCTGGCTGCTCAACCAAGGCTTCCGCAGCGCTGAAGCCAAATTCAAAGCCAAGCACGGCATCGCCGCCAACGAGGCCATTGTTCCTGGCACCCACAGCGAGGATTTCCCCTATATACAAGGCCGGCTTCGCTCGATGCCCCTCTTCAGCATTGTCCTCGTCGTCTCCCTGGCCCTTTACGGTCCAAGCTTCCGATTCAACGAGATGCATCGATACTTCGGGCCCAATCTTGCTGCCCCCCTTATCCTGCAATTTCTCATTGCGTTCACGGCGACATCGATCTTCAACATCAACTCCACCGTCTTGATTGACTGCTTTCCAGACCGACCTGCGAGTGCAACCGCGTTGAACAACCTCTGCCGCTGTCTTTTGGGTGCCGCAGGCGTTGCGGCGATCGAGCCACTGATCGGGGCTGTGCGGGCAATGCGTGCTTTCCTCATCGTGACCGGCATAGTGGCGTTCTTTACGCCGCTAATATGGGTCGAGTGGAGATTTGGGGAGAAATGGCGGAAAGACCGAGAGGAGAGACTTGCTCAGCAGAGGCCACAGTCGTAGCAGAAGCAACTGATTGATATATACTCAAAACACAGCGCCTGAGAACTTGTAGCCAAAATAGACGTAGAAGCCATGGTATAGAACAACAAAGTGCGAACTAAATATAACTCTGCTTTGGTATAACCACTCCAGCTATAATGTATGAGGAGGGTTCCAGCTACTCATGCGCGACGGTTTCTTCCCGGGGCTGAACAACGGGGAGAAGTGGCAGCAGTCGCGTACGATGTGGCAAGCCGTCCTCAACGGCAGCGCAGCCAAACAGTACCTACCTTATCAGGAGCTAGAGACTCGCCAGCTGCTATTTGATCTCCACCGTGAACCGGACTGCTAATTCGCCACCAGAATTACCTGATTGTTGGAGTAGTCAACAAGGTCTCGGCTTCGTGGACCAGCAAGCAGAAGCAGAGCATTGCCAATCGATTGCCTACGGGTTGCGCTACTGGGCCGCTCTGGAGATAGAGACTGGTGGAGATAGAAGACGGTATTCACAGTTGGATACATGTGCCAAACTTTAATCTCTCGGCGATAAAACACAGAAGTACAGGCAACGGTTGTCTATACATTATCTGGAAGCTCATAGCGAACATACGCCAGTAAACCCTCCAATGTCCGACACAAAGCCGACCGGTAGTCCATATATCAAGGTCATCCAGTAGCCCGTCCAGATATAACCCAAAGCACGCACAAAATCTGTACTCATTGTTAGCCAGACACCCAGCGTACCAGGTAGAAAAACGTACTGCTGTCCGAAATGCCCGCGCGTTTCCCATAATGCTTCAGAGCATCCTCTACCGTGACAACGGCAGCATACGCAGGCATCTGCCAGAACATGCCCCAGCCGTACGCGGTAGAGGGGATCAGCAACGCACAAGCATAATGCTGTACGCCTGATACCAGGAAAGCAACATAGAGCTTGCTGTATTTGTAAAGCAACGTGCTCTTCTCAGCTCCCAGAGCGCCCGCGACGATGTCACCACAGCGTGTGAAAATCTGCCGGAAGATCTGGTGCCAGACGCGTCCCCAGAAATTGCGCACCGTGTAGAGATCCCGCACGCTGCCAAAGAGACTCGGCCAGCGGTCTGGGGTGGAGAAGTGGAGGCCCACGAACAGCATCGATGCTTTCCGGTATTCGCTGTCCAGCATCAAAGAATCCCGAATTAACTGCAGGGCAACAAGGCCGTGTTTGTCAAGCAGCGGCAGGCTGCCAAAATCGACAGCGCCCTCAACTGCTGGCCACAGTGCGCAGAATGCGTATTTCCGGACCAGATCCGAGATGTATTGGTTCAACAGGATTCTCCCAGCATTCGAAGTCAGAAACTCCCTGCAACATACGATGTTAGTGTTTGTTTTCTCATATCTTTTTTTCAGAATTCAAATACCAGCGGGATTGAGTCTGCTCCGCGCCCTGCGGAAGATGCTGGTCCACAAAGTTCCACCCCTGGCCACGCCAGCAGGACCAAAGCTCTACAGTCCATTTGGCCTTGTTATAAAATCTATCCAGTGCCGTAACGTCCTTTCTGTTGTTTTTGACGAGTATTGTCCCCGAATTGCTGGTCTGGTGGCAGTCGACCTCGGGGGTCCCTGCAAGAGACAGGAGCAGCCAGCGTACGGTAATAGATATCATAAATATAGTATCCATGAAAAACGCAGGCCCCGTAACCCAGTGCGTCAAGACGTGAAGCCATAGACCGGTGAAAGCTGTACTTGCCAAAGTGACACGCGTGGGGCCTGGAGGCAGCAGGGTGGCTAGGATAGCCACCGCCATAAATGTAGGAGTCAGAAGCTTCGTTGCCCAAAGTGGCATTTGTTCCCGTTCGGAGTGTGCATTACTGACTGCCATCAGGTTCCCAGTGAGGTTCTGAATAACATATTCCGCCATTGCGCTTCGATTGAGGTTGGTGCTGTGCTGAGAGCTGTCCGTCTACTTTCTGGTTTCACGGAAGAGTAAACAAGCGATCCGCGAGAATGCTATCGCTGGCTACTTTCATGGCTCGGTAAATCGATTGTTTTCTTCTCCTAAAAAGCCGGAGCCGAGAGTCCAAAGCAAAGCCCCCGACTCCGTAGACTTATCGGGTCGTTTGTCTGTCATCTTCCCGTTCCGGTCGGCAGGTTTTCTTTCGCAGAATTCCGGGCATGGAAACATGCATAATACCGACAGAGGGCAAATGTTAATAATCAAAGATATCCCTTGAGCGTCCAGGACGGGAGAACTCTGCATGTATGTCTCCGGTAGTCTCCTTCGTCTCTGGTGTAGAGTCCCTGGTGAAGTCACATGTCAGCCTTCAGCCCTAACTCCCCGTAAACCCCCCGATCGAAGGAGATGTTCACAACAACATGGCTTGTTTGATGTTCTCCCCACATACTTTGAAATCGTGATTAGAAATCGTTTGCTTCCGAGAAGGAGAATATTCGTCCGCGGTAGGCATCTTAAAGGAGCTACTGTATAGGTTGTTGAAACCACCATCCATTGCCTCTAGCCGTTGGATGCAAGCTCACCCCACTCCAGAACGACCATGTCAGCCCCCGACGACCCAAAGCCTGAGGTGCGAGCCTCAGACCTGACTAACGACTCAGAAAAGCAAGAGTCAAGCTGTGCCTCTGACAGTGAGCAACCAAAAGAAGTGCAGAGCCCTCGCAATGTGCATGGGCTGCTATGGATCGCCCTTATCCTGGCTATTTACAGCTCCACCTTTCTCTTCGCACTCGACAATACCATTGTTGCAAACATCCAGCCGGCAGTCATTTCCTCGCTAAACGGTATCGAAAAGCTAGCCTGGTCCGGTGTTGCCTTCGTGATGGCATCTAGCGCCACAGTGCTTACTTGGTTACAAGTCTTCAATCAATTCAACATCAAGTGGCTCTACATCTTCTCCATCGCGGTCTTCATGGGAGGGTCTGCAATTTGTGGTGCAGCACAGTCCATGGATATGCTTATTGGGGGCCGTGTTATATGTGGTATTGGTGGTGTTGGTCAGTATGTCGGCGTGATGAACTTTCTGCCTCGCTTGACAACAATCGAAGAGCGTCCTTTGTATATCAGTGCCATGGGCTTGACATGGGGTGCAGGGACTGTCCTTGGCCCTATTATCGGCGGCGCCTTTACTGATAGCTCGGCTGGATGGCGGTGGTCCTTCTATATCAACCTCGTCATCGGCGGTCTGTTTGCCCCTGTCTATTTTTTCCTGCTCCCATCATTGGAACCACAGCCCGCGGGAACTTCTGTCACGGACCGGTTAAAGAAAATGGATTTTGCCGGGACAGCCCTACTATTCGGCGCATTCGCAGCAGGGGTGATCGGTATCAACTTCGCCGGCGCAATATATCCCTGGAGCGAACCGGGCATTATTGCGGCGATTGTTCTCGGCGGAGCTCTGTTTATTGTATTCGGAATCCAGCAGACTTTCTGCATATTCACCAACGAGGAAACGCGCCTTTTCCCCGTGGAGCTGGTTTCTCCCCGCCAACCGCTCCTCGCTGTCCTCTTCATCTGCGGTTGCTGCACTGGTGTTTGCGTGACAGTGCCGACCTACGTGATTCCGCTCTACTTCCAATTCACGGCATCCGACGAGTCTCTCCAATCCGGTGTTCGCTTACTCCCATTCGTCTGCCTGCTGGTCTTCAGCTGCGTTACCGGGGGATATCTTGCAGGGAGGCTGGGCTACTATATCCCTTGGTATATTATGGGCGGCGGGCTGTGCTTGATCGGCTCCGCCCTTATGTACACCATCAAGCCGAGCAGTAGCACTGGAGCGACATACGGATACAGCTCGCTGATTGGGCTTGGGTCGGGCATGTATTTGCAATTGGGACACGCCGTGGCACAGGCGAAGGTGAAGCCGGAGAAACTTCCAGCAGCGGTGGCCTTTACAACCACTGCACAGCTTAATGGCCTGACCTTCGCACTTGTCATCTCGCAGTGTGTGTTTGTAAACGAGGCGGCGAAACGTAAGCACCATTTGCCCCATTATCCTCTCATCACCGTGTTTATGGAACGAACTCCTTGAGCTAACATACTCTCTTTCTACTCCTAGGTATCGGATGGGTCCTACCAAATGAATCCCGCGAGGTCATCGTCGGGGCAATCTCAGGAACCGGCTCGACATTTGTGCAGGAGCTAGACGCGGCCACCAAGATCAGGGTCCTTGGTGCAATTGTCACTGCTATTGATCGTACCTATATTCTCTGTATTGTGGCAGGGGCAGTCACACTGCTCGCCACATTCTGTATGAAGTGGGAGCGCCTGTTCATCCAGACTGCGGCGGCGGGTTAGAGATGGAACACAGTAATACGCATTGGTGGGCGCAGGATTATGGTTTGATTGACTATCGTTCTTTACTTCTCTATTGAGCTTGTTTTAGCTTGCTTGAAATATTTACTCTTAATCGGAAAATCGACAATGCATCACTGGTTGGGAAGGCACTATATACTGAGAATTACCAACCCCTTCAAGACCGCGACGGCCAATGCGTCCGCCGAGTTGCACGAGCGTAGAAATTGACTGGCCGAATGACAATAAAGTCTGGATCGTACTCAATGGCCTCCTCCGTGGCGTTTACGAAGCAATACCGATACGTGAGCTCAGCCAGCGCAACCTTGACCTCCTGCAACGCCACATTGAACCCAATACAGCCGCGTGGGCCGGCCGCAAAGGGGACATAGACACTGCGGTGGCGATTCTTGACTTGGTCCGTTGACCAGCGGTCGGCGTCGAAGCGGTCTGCATTCTCCCAGTGCGCTGTATGGCGGTGCAAATGAGGGATACTAGGGATGAGGATCGAACCACGAGGCAGGCTCCAACCCCCCGGGAGAATGATGTCCTGTTTGACATTGCGCGCGGGCTGGAAGGACGGGCTATGCATGCGCTGGGTCTCCTTGACGAACGCGTCGAGGAACGGCATTGCTTGGATCTCATCGTAGGTCCATTGTTTCTCGGATGTGGCGCCGTGGTCAAGCACCTCTTGTAAGAGCCGGTCCTGCTGCTCGGGGTATGTGACCAGCGAGTAGATTAGCCACGACAGAAATGCAGAGCTAGTCACAAATCCCGCGCTCACCAAGGCGAGTGTGCTGCTGAGAATGTATTCATGATGGAGTTTGTTTCCATACTCGTCTGTTGCTCGCGCTAGGTAGTCCACGAGACAGGCTGCGTGAAGTGCAGCAGTCTCAATAGGAAGGTCGTCGGCTGTCCCACCGTTCCTCTCCTGACAGGCTATGACGGCTTCCTCGATGAGACCGTATAGCTCGCTTCGGGTGCTTTGAAGGGCGGCAAGGTCTCCTAGATCCAAGTGTCAACAATGACGATCCTATGGTTCGAGAGATTGGGTGGGAAATACCAAACGCAGGTAAGAATACCAAGCCCCTTTTGTTTGCACGCGCCGGTTGAGCGTAAGGTAGCGCTGAAGGAGGACAATAATAGGGTGCATAGGGCTATCCACCTCGTCGAAATGATGGAGATCAACTCCAAGGACCAGCTGGCAGATGGCCTGGGAGGCCAGCTTGGCCGTCAGGTGGTAGACATTGAAGGCCTCTTTCTTTTCATCAAATATGTCCAAGACACGAAACACCTTGTCCACGGACCGTTGAAGTAGAGGAGTATAGTGGCGAACAGCTCGCGGGGTCATGCTTGGAGGGATGAATCTATGCACCTCTTTCCAAGCCGGGGACTCGTTTGGCCATGAAGATTGTATCCAAGAGTGCGCTGGTGAGCGCGGATCTCTCCGCTGGGGCTGCGGCGGAGAATGTGGCATAGAGTGAGAGTTTATTGCTGCGAGGCGATGGACAGGATATCGTACTATAATATGGGTGTTGACTACGTGGCTGCATTCTATGAAGGCATTTTCTCGGTTCATGGGCGAGAAAGCTGCCTGCTCCCATCGAAATATGCGGTATTACCCGGACTCAAAAACATGAGCTATGCCGCCCTGCGAGGCGCTTCTTGATGAGGCGAGATATCGGGCAGTTTTTGATTCCATGTAAATGGCGTTATTTTGGATGCGTCTTAGCTGTCTTAGGTCCAGTAGCGCTGCGTGGCTAGCCTCTGGCATCTCAGGACTAGTGTCGTCAATGTTAGACTGGAAGATGCAATTCTCGCCTTTCGCATGCTCAACATGCCCGCTCGAGGAACCAACAGGAAGACGGGCTAGTGTATAAAGGGCCTCGACATGACCCGCTCTGTTGACCAAGACAGACTCACTCCCCATAATTAAGCCCAATATGGTCCTCGGTGGAACACTTGGTTTAATCAAGCGGATTGGTGTCACTAGCCAGCATGAGAGACGCAAAGGGACGCCTTGGTATCATTGGTTTTCCAAGTATGATACTCCAGCTGAGAGGAGATTGCTCCTGAAACTCGATCTTCTTATTATCCCTTATGCCTTTGTCGCATACTGAATCAAGTTCGTCGACCAGGCCAATATCAGTAAGTGGCACGGTACGCATTATGAACATCCCCTACCGGTGGCTGACGGTTCAATATCGACAGACAATGCATACGTTTCAGGAATGAAAGAGGATCTCCGGTTCGAAGAAAACCAGCTGGTCAACATACAAGCAATGTATACAGCAGGTGTGGCAATAGGCGGGATCCCCTTGATCTACCTCCTCCCCCGATTTCCCGTGAATTGGACAATTCCTGCGCTTGAGCTAGGCTGGGGACTGTTTACTCTTTTGCAGTATCGGACTACTTCATACGCCGAGATCAGAGCCTATAGATTCTTTGTTGGTATTTTCGAGGTCCGCGCCCCTATGTTCGCTCCCTTTAGGAGACAACACTGAGTATTATAATCAGGCCGGCTTCTTTCCCGGAGTCAACTACGTGCTTGGCTCATGGTATCGAGCCGATGAACTCGGTCGACGTGGTGGCATGTTCTACAGTGGCCAAATGCTTGGAAACCTCACCGCCGGTCTGCTTCAGAGCGCTGCTTCTTCTCATCTGAACGGTGTCCATGGCCTTGCCGGATGGCGGTATGTATAGCCCTAGTCCCAGAGAATCCACCCCTGCAGGAAAGCCCCCACTGACCTCTCGTCTATAGCTGGGCATTTATACTCGATGCCATCATCACGTTCCCCGTGGCCCTTCTCGGCTTTCTGGTCTGGCCCGGCACTCCCGCAAAGCCAAACCGATGGGTTCTGACCAAGCAAGACGTTGCCTTCGCTCGAAGACGCCTCGAAGCTGATCAAAATGACATTGAGGAAGAAGCCACAATCAAAAGGAGGAGTACCCGCCAGTTCCTGCGCGAGTACCTCTGGGACTGGAAGTTCTGGGGCCTGACCATGTGGTATACGATCTTATGCAACACGGCATCTCTTCAGTACGGCGGCTATCTTCTATGGCTCAAGAGCCTGGGCCGATACTCTGTCCCTAAGGTTAATCAATTGGGGACCACCTCGCCTGCCATAGGCATCCTCTTTGTGCTTGGGGCCAACTTTACCTCGGATCTTGCCTTAGGTCCTCTGCTGACCATGACTGTAGCAGTAACCTGGAATCTAGTTTCGATAGTCATCCTCGCCATCTGGAGCGTTCCAGAGGGCGCGAAGTGGTTTGCATTCAACAGTCTCTACGTCCAGGTTGCCCCCGCATCTCTGTTCTACGGCTGGTTCAACGAGATCCTGCGCAGGGACTCTCTTGGCCGCTCGGCCACTCTGATGCTGTCCTACATGATTGCGCAAAGCAGTACTGCTGGGACCAGTGTGGCCGTGTTCCCGACCTCTGAAGGCCCTCGTTTCCTCAAAGGCTGGACCTTTGCTGGTGCCATGTCTGTGGTCTTTATCGTCTACACGTGGGGTGTAGTGCTACCATTGTCAGTGAAGGAGGAGAAGAAATATGCCCAGAAGGACAGTGCCAGCACTGCGAGTGTTGAGCAGGTTGGTGACGGCTCTGATCCGGCTGCAAAGGGTATTGCGGCTTGATATGCTTCCATTTGAGATAGAGAGAGATTGGATGATGACTTTGATTCAAATACATTGCATTTATAAGCAACTACGAGAGCAGCATCAAGGTGATCTTGCGCACGAAGCCAGGGAACCCGAGCATGTCGATGCCGAATATATCCTTACCAGCCCAAAAGAGAGACCTGCGGCACATACGCGTTGTTTATGTTGGATGTATGGGCAACGACTTCCAGCCTGCTCATCCTGTCCGCCATTGGAACTACCCACCACTTTGGTCCTCCTTGTATACATCGTATTTATATCTACTTCCAATATGATCGTCTCTTAGCTTGCTTTGTCCCTGTCCATAGATCTTCTCCCGCGCCGTGAGCCCCTCCTTCGCCTGAGATGGATATACTCCACGGCGCTGAAGCTCAGGGATCAGCAGATCAACCACATCCTCGAATGTGCCAGGGGTCGTCACGTAGCCAATATTGAAGCCATCCAGACCAGCCTCACTCATCCATCGCTCCATTGTATCTGCAACTGTGGACGGCGAGCCAACAACCAGAGGTCCAAGGCCCCCCAAGGACACATGTTCAGCCACCAGACGCGGAGTCCAACGTGGGATATCAACGCTGTTCGCAGAAAGCGACGACAATGTGCTTGTAACCTTGAATGCTTCTTCCGAATCTGCTGTACTGATCTCCTGATCTATTGGGATCTTAGACATGTCAATCCCCGACCAGCCACTGAATAGGGCCAAGGCTCCAACTGTCGATGCATATTTCCGGGCCCGATCGTGTTTCTCGCGGGCCTCCTCGTCTGTTCTGCCGATTATGGGAGTCAAAGTAGCGAAGAATTTCAAAGATCGCGGATCACGGCCCAGTTCGGCGGCCTGGCCTCGGATCTTGTCTATCTTGGGTCGCAGCACTTCTGGAGAATGTGATGAGACGAAGATAGCTTCTGCATGGGTTGCTGCAAAGGCGGACCCTGCAGAGGACGTTCCGGCCTGGAAGAGGAATGGTGTTCGCTGCGGTGATGGGTCGACAATAAATCTGGACTCGAGATGGTAGTATTTGCCGCTGTGGTTGATCTGGCGGACTTTCTCTGGATTGACATAGACATCTCTCTCTGGATCCGGGGAGAGGGCATCGTCTGCCCAGGACCCCTCCCAGAGTCTGGCAAACCCCCCTGTTAGCCCGGTTCGTGAGGCCCAAGATCAGCCCTTACTTGTACAACGCACGGAGGTACTCCTGTGCCTGGGCGTAACGTTCGTCATGCTCAATCCCCTGTGGGAACCCAAGGGCCTTGAACGTCGTTTTGTTCCATGACGTGACGATATTCCACCCGATCCGGCCATTAGTGAGATGGTCAAGCGTGGCAAACCGCTTTGCAAGCACGAAGGGGGCTTCAAACGAAGTCGACGAAGTTATGGCAAATGCAAGGTTCTTGGTCACGGCAGCCATGGCAGAAATCGGCTACAAGCACGGTCAAATCCCTGTCCAATCGAGCCACCAATTTCTCCAACTTACTATAACAGGATCAGTCATGGGCCACTGGGCAGCTCTTCGAATTGCATTGTCCGCTTTGGACTCATACGTGTCATATCCCCCTAGCACATCCGCCAGGAATAGAGCGTTGAAGTTCCCTCTCTCCAGCAGCTTGGCAAGGTTGGTCCAATAATCAAGACTACGCTTTGTCGCCGACCGATCATCTGGATCCTATAAAAACAAAAAAAACAGCTTAGCAGCTATCACCGGTATTCCTGTTTTACCCACCTTCCACTGCCCGGGAGACAGGTGCCCAACGGTGGACATGTCGAAGGCATTCAGGAGTATCTGCTTCCTAGATAGGTCCACATTGTTGGCGGCGTTGCCGGACATTGTGGGCTGAGTTAGTCGTGTGAAGAGGCCAATCCATGAGACCCTGGGTTTAGTTAAATAAGTCCTTGGTGTCTCCAAGACAAGCCAAGGGCTTAACAAGGCAAAAGAGGGCAGGATAGCAAGCACGGATTTCGTCAGATCGTCCTCCTCGCTCGACATCGCCCAGTGGTCTAATAAATCCACCCGACACAACAAGTCCAATAGAAAAAGACCCGATTGACCATCTAGCGCCCGGACCACCTGGTTGTGGAAAAGTCTCTACTAAATCGATATAAGAAGAGTGCATGATTTTCATTAAAACACAGCTATGTAAGACCTATTTATACCCGTCCATCTTTACGCTAAGAATTAGCGAGGTGTCCTGTGTGACCTTTGTGGTGAAGTCTTCATACTGACGCACGCCTTGCTGGTCTCTCAGTCTCTTGTTCTGCCACCACAGGATGCTGTAGCCCCCATTCGCCTTCTCCTATACGCCTACCGCAGAGCTTGACCAGAATTCCAACCGTGGCAGGCCCAATTATCGTATTAAGCAGGATTGCCCACACTCCAGTTATGAAGCCCTCCTCAGTAACGTATGATGTCTGATTATATCCGATTTCAATAATCAGAAGTCCGATTTCGCCCCGCGCTACCATCGCAGACCCCAAGAGTAATGCAGAAAGCCATGTTGTCATCCTGTTTCTATTTTCCGCGTTTCCCTGGACCGCCTGGTTGTCTTCGTCGACGCAACTATCTCCCTGACCGGATTTCTGCTGTCGCTTGCGAATGGACCAACAACCCCATAGCGGTACCCACACACCGACAACAAACTATGCAGCAAGCAGTGAGCGAGGAGCATGAATGTGATGTCCAGAAGCCTTACCTTGGCAAACACCATCAGAAGGGTGTAGACGATGCCTCGCCATATTCTCTTGCCTGTCCAAAGCTGCACAAAGGGGATGGCAAAACCAATACTAGCGAAAAACAAAGGCTCCATAAGGTACTTTTGGACATCCATGAGGTAGCGTTCAAAAGTATGGACGAAGGTAGGGCTCTTATGTGCAAACTTTTCGCCTTCTTCTCGGCTCATGACGACAAATGGTCCGTCGGGATGCTTGCTTGGTATATACGTCAAAAATGTGCCGGCCAAGAAGGCACCGAAGAGAACGGATGTCCCAGCATATGCAGCAATGGTTATAAATGCCGATAGAGACAGAGTCATCAGTATAATATTGGAGATGTGGTCGAATCGCGCAAAATGGTGTTCAATAACACGCCGAAAGAGCGGCGCGAAGAGATACTTTGTCACAATAGGAGTGACAATCGCCATCGCTATCGAAGCCACAATAGGACGGCCAATAAGCCAGCCGAGATTTATATCATCGCCTCCCTCCAGTTGACTGAGGTTTCCGATGACACTGTACAGATGGATTGATTGTTAGCATCAGTTTTAAGCTCCACCGAAACCATGTGCTCCGCGAAATATCGGGAAAGAGGATAAGGGAGATGAATTCTCCAGATTCACAAACCTTGCCATGACAAGTCCGACCACATCGTCAATGACAGCTGCGCTGACCAGGACAGAGCCAACTCGAGTCTGCGCGAGATCCACAGTACTAGAAGCAGAAGAAATCACCGCAAATGTCGTACCTAGGTAGTATAAACATAAAGCCGAAGAGATCCTCAAAGTGGCGGAGAGTCTCTCGTACTTACCAAGAGAGGTTGCTGACAGCGCTGCTCCGATGATGAATGTTTCCACAGCACCTGGGGGGAGTAAGCTTCATGTACAAATGTCAAGACATACGCGCAGATTAGGCCTCACCATATCCAAACCCGAGATAGAGAAGCAGGTAAGAAAGGCCAACAGGAAAGCAAACGCCTGTGGCTGCACCGAGCATACTCAGCCCCAAGTTCGCCTTCAAAAGATCAAGGCGGGCGCTAAGACCGCCTAGAAAAGATAACAGTTAGTTAGTGCTAAGGACGAACCTCCAATATCATCCACGAGCTAGGTACCTTCAAATATAATGAGAATTAAGCCAACATAGCCGAGAGAGAGGAAAGTTTTCTGCCAATCCAACTCGAGAATATCAGCGAGAGGTTTCCCGTAGATGATGCCAACCGCAATATGGCCGATGATGCCGGCGCGGATGATCTTCGCAGACGCCCATTCTGCCAAGGACAGGATAAAAAAGAAAGAGACTATAATTAGGATCTCGACAACTGCATCTTGATTAGGAACTAAACATGGACGTCATCAGATGGGTAGAAACTAGACGTACTTCCTGGCTCATGGTAAGGAAGAAAGCCGTCCGCCATGACAGGAGACGATAGTGTATGATGAATGAAGGCATCGGCAGGGGACTTGTCGTTCTCTCGTTCAAAGAGATTGAAGTGTGGAGCTCTGCCAACAGGTTTCTGGGTCCCTGCCTGCCCTCCCAGTCCAGTCCAGCGAGTGGCTGGGACCAAAATCCGCCGCTTGGCACTTCTCTTGGCATTTATCCCACGGGCCCATACGTATCCATTTTTTTCGTAATCAAAATTACGCCTGTGATTGCCAAGTATTAATTTCCTGAGCCGAAACTTAAATTCATTCTGACTACAGCTACTGGGGTTGATGCACATCAGTATCTGCGCCGCTGGCAGATCCGAAATACCAGATTCGTGGCTGGAGGCGGAAACGGAAACGGATGCCGGCGACGTCAAGAGCCTATCCTGAAAACATTACACAAGATACAAGCCGAGTCCTCAAGTAGACAGTTCAGAGTTGGGAGCCTGGCAACAACGAATCGCCTGAAGCCACTGAGAAGAAAGGATCTCTGTCGCTCCTGGCCGATGCGCGGGATCGATGCTCAACATGGAGTTTAGGACTCCACGGCTTTGTCCCTGTAAGAAATGGAATTAGCCTACTAAACGACAAAAAGGGAAAGTGATAACCTGACATGGGATGTGTCCTTGATAAGGAAATAATGTCTTCCAACTTTGCAATCATCAATGTAGTCACGAAAGCATTCATCCTTGACTGTTGCCGACTTCCACGGGTTTCTCCCAGCTCTCATGGCGATATAAACGAGAGCGGCGGCCCAAATGTCAGCAAATCTGGGATCAAACGGTTGCGCGAGATACTGCTCCGGGGAGATATACGGCGCTGAGCCACAGCGAGTGGTAGACATATGAACTTGATCTTCCCAGGCAAGGCGGAAGCACTCTGCATTGCCAAAATCAGAGATTTTCAGGCAACCGCGCTCAGTAAGGAGGAGATTTTCCGGCTTCAAATCACGGTGAGCAATCCCCATCTCATGGAGATAGAGGATCCCGCGCATCAGCTGCTTCAGGAAACAGTCTGCCTCCTCTTCACACAGCCGTCGTGACGCAACAATGAGTGAATGTAAATCTCCGCCGGAGCAGTATTGCATACACTCACAAAGAGTGTCGTAACCCAAGGGGAGGAGCTCGAAGATCTTAATAACATTCTGATGGTGCAAGGAGGAGGTGATGGAGTATTCTGAGCTCACTCTCCTCTTATAGTCGAGCCCGGTTTGTTCGGGTCCGCGACGGAAGACCTTTACAGCATAGTACTGATCGAGACGGGGATTGCAGGCTTGTACTTTATGCGACAACAATACAAGCGCATGGGTCCCAAGCCCAGCAACAGTCTCGATCTCCCCGTATTTCTGGGTGACGGCTGCCATATTATGACTCTCGACTGGCCACCGTCCCGAACGGCTCTCTGTCCACTGTTCCCATTCTGTCTGTAGCGATTTGGAGCCGCTCAAACGCTTGCCCTTGTCTCCAAGACCTATCCAGTCTAAAAGACGGGTGTTTGGGCACAAGTACCTTTTGAACGTCTGGGGGCTTAGATGATGTACATGGCCACCATCTATCCGGACAAATCTATCTTGTCTGGTCAGGTCATTTGGCCTGTCGCGGGAAGATGGAATTCCGCGTATAAGGAAGGGCGTCTCATCCTTGGGGTTTCGATCATGCGTGGAGAGTAGGCAACTGTCCTCCCCTTCAAGCTCTATGCCTCCGGTATGTGTCAAAGAAGCTGTTTGTTTGCGCAATCGCTGGATAAGTGGCTGAAAACAGTGAGGCATCCCAGGTTCTTCACGTGATATACGTAGCGGAGGCTCATTTGGATAAAAATGGAACTTGATGGGAAATGATACAACTTGAGATGCTGGAAAATGGTTGCATCCAGCGATCCGAATTTGCTGCGATTGACTGTACGGTGGAGACGGTCAGAAGGCCAGGAGGAAGGCCCAAGACAGCACAGTGGCCTTAAATAGCGAGGACATGCCAAGGAATGAACAACTTGGCGAGTGGGAAAGACGTCAGACTTGGCGATTCTCCACTGCTTCGAACTCGCCAAGAGACATGGATGATCTGTCTTCTGTTGGGCCGCTTGCATTCCGTTCGATCAAAGTTTCCGGATCCGGTCCAGAGTCTCGGCGCCAAGTCATAATTTGCGTTGGTGGCAAGGTGGCAATATGCCATGGCGACACTCGGAGGCAACCCCCCACAGTGACCTGCGTATATATATATATATATATATAGGTCCCTCATGTTGGCGAGGTGCCTTAAAACCCCCGCTTCCGTCTGCACTCTCCGTGCACAAACATTCAACCAGTGATTACTACGGACAAGCTCATCGCAGCGACAGAGGAAGACAATTACAATGCCAGACGAGAAGCCTAACATTCCTCCCCACGGGGCGGGTGCACTCCTACTCAGCCAGCCAGCTCACACACAGACTCATGAAGCTGTGATAAGGGCGCTCGGCACTGCGCTGGATGAGGGATTGAACCCTGAGGAAGCCAGTCGTCGTCTCCAGGAATATGGTCCCAATAAACTGGATGAGGGCGAGGGCGTTTCGGTGATCAAGATATTCGTGCGCCAGGTGGCCAACGCAATGATGCTAGTTAAGCGGCCCACTATCCTTTATGACATGCCCTCCAACGTGTTGAGAACCCCCTGAATCTGATCCAGTTCGTCTCTTGCAGGTACTGATTCTGGCCATGGCGGTCAGTTTCGGAATCAAGTCATGGATTGAAGGCGGAGTGATCTGTGCTGTGATTGTCCTTAACATTGTTGTTGGTTTTTTTCAAGAGTACGCCGCGGAAAAAACTATGGAGTCGCTGCATTCGTTATCATCACCAACAGGGACTGTCTCCAGAGGTGGCCGGACGTTCTCGGTGCCGTCGCATGAGATCGTACCGGGTGACATGGTAGAGCTGAGGACGGGAGATACTGTTCCGACAGATATTCGGTAAGCCTCCCTCCTTGAAGCCCTTGAGGGGTTGGCGGCCTTCTTCTGACTATGGCAGTCTGGTTGAGGCAGTCAACTTCGAAACCGATGAGGCTCTCCTGACCGGCGAGTCTCTTCCCGTCCAGAAGGAATGTGACTCAACCTTCAAAGAGGATACCGGCCCTGGTGACCGTCTTAATATCGCTTATAGCTCGAGCACGGTCACTCGTGGTCGAGCTCGAGGTGTGGTTGTTAGTACAGGCATGTCCACCGAAATTGGATCCATTGCCCTTGCATTACGGGCCAGTGATAACAAGCGACGGCCCGTCAAGCGTGGGCCCGAAGGTGAGACTAAGAAACGGTGGTATATCCAGGCCTGGACTCTTACTGGGACGGATGCTGTGGGCCGTTTTCTTGGTGTCAATATCGGCACGCCCTTGCAAAGGAAGCTGTCCAAACTGGCCTGTTTACTATTTGGAATTGCCGTTCTATTCGCTATTGTTTGCATGGCTGCAAATTACTTCAGCAGCAACAATGAAGTTATCATGTACGCCGTTGCAACAGGCATCAGCATGATCCCGGCCTGTCTTGTCGTCGTCCTTACGATCACTATGGCAGTTGGCACCAAGCGCATGGTCGAGCGGAATGTGATTGTGCGAAAACTGGACTCCCTGGAAGCACTTGGTGCCGTTACCGACATTTGTTCTGATAAGACCGGTACATTGACTCAGGGCAAGATGGTTGTCAAAAAGGCGTGGATCCCATCCCGAGGCATATATTCCATCGGCACGTCCAGCGAGCCTTTCAATCCTACTGTTGGGGATATTACCTTCACCCCTGTGCCTCCTTTGGAATTTGACGAGGAGAACGAAGGTGCCGCTGTGCAGAATATCGAGGATCTGATTCTAGACAATCGTCAGCTCGAGGACTTTCTGAATGTCGCTTCTATGGCCAACCTTTCTCACGTCTTCAAGTCCGAAGAGGGCGAATGGAGCGCTCGGGGCGAACCTACTGAAATTGCCATCCAAGTCTTTGCGTCAAGATTCAATTGGAACCGAGACCGCTGGACCAAGGGTGAGGGTGCAGTGTGGCATCAAAGGGCCGAGTTTCCATTCGACTCGACAATAAAGAAAATGTCTGTGATCTTCAGCAAAGGGACCCTTGGGGGAAAAGACGACTGCACCACGGTGTTTACGAAGGGTGCGGTCGAGCGCGTCGTCGAATCGTGTACCTCTGTTGTTTGGGATCAAGGCTCATCTACCCCGGTGCCCATGACCGACCACCACCGTGGGATGATTTTTGAAAACATGGAGGAACTCGCCAAGCTAGGACTTCGGGTATTAGCCCTGGCTCATCGACCATATACTGACAAGGTCCAATTACTTGAAGGTTCCGACCCCGAACGTGATGATGTTGAGACGGATCTGTGCTTCCTGGGACTGATTGGGTTATACGACCCCCCACGGCCTGAAACAGCAGACTCAATCCAGGCCTGCTATAAGGCTGGGATTGTTGTTCACATGGTCACTGGCGATCACCCTGGCACTGCAAAAGCGATTGCTCAGCAAGTTGGGATCCTGCCAGCTGATTTCAGCGCTGTCGCTGCGGATGTCGCGGATGCTATGGTGATGACTGCAAGCCAATTCGACAAACTCACGGATAACCAGGTAGATGCGCTTCCAACGCTGCCTTTGGTCATTGCACGCTGCGCCCCGCAAACGAAGGTACGAATGATTGATGCCCTCCATCGTCGTGGTCGCTTTGCGGCGATGACTGGGGATGGGGTGAATGACTCGCCTTCACTCAAGCACGCCGACGTGGGTATCGCTATGGGGCAGGCAGGGTCGGATGTGGCTAAAGATGCTTCTGATATTATTCTGACAGACGATAACTTTGCCTCTATCCTTAATGCTGTTGAAGAAGGCCGTCGTATCTTCGATAATATTCAGAAGTTTGTTCTTCATCTATTATCTGAAAATATTGCCCAGGCCTGTACCCTTCTGATTGGACTGGCGTTCAAAGACGCTGATAATCAATCTGTCTTCCCACTGTCACCAGTTGAAATTCTCTGGATTATTATGATCACGTCAGGTATGCCCGATATGGGCCTTGGAATGGAGGTTGCCGCCCCTGATATCATGGACCGCCCTCCCCAGAGCAAGCAGGGTATATTTACCTGGGAAGTGATTGTTGACATTCTAGCCTATGGGGTATGGACCGCGGCGCTCTGTCTGGCAGCGTTCTCTGTCCGTATGTGGGGATTCGGTGACGGCAATCTGGCCCGTGGCTGCAACAAGGAGTGGTCTGACGAGATCAAGGACTGTGAACTGGTCTTCAAAGCAAGAGCCACCACGTTCGTGTGCCTGACCTGGTTTGCCCTCTTCCTGGCTTGGGAAATGGTCAACATGCGCCGGTCGTTCTTCCGCATGCAGCCAAAGTCAAAGAAATACTTTACGCAGTGGATATATGATGTCTGGCGCAACAAGTTCCTTTTTTGGTCTATCATGGTCGGGTGGATTACAATATTCCCCATCCTTTATATCCCTGTGCTCAATGATGTTGTCTTCAAACACAAGCCCATCACCTGGGAATGGGGCATCGTGGCGGTTGAGGCTGTCCTTTTCTTCATGGGTGTTGAGGCCTGGAAGTGGGCCAAGCGAGTTTTCCTCCGTCGCAGAGCTCACAGGAACCCAACGTTGGCTTCCATGAGAACCGAACCGGAGCGACCCTAACAAACATTACCCTGGCCTGACAGCAATTGAGGCCAGGGTCGGAGTCACTTTGGAGCGGTGCGCCGAGAATACGTTGGGGGGATGAGCCTACAAAAGTCTTGGTGTTAGGGTTGTGGATAGTTTAAGGTCGTAGATTCAGGACCAGGCCAATCAGGTAGAAGTAGGTGTAGTAGAAGCAAATGTAATACCTCAGTTGTCTCAAATCATTCTCTTATTGCTTACTTTCCCGTTTCACTGGAAACGTCAGGGAAGGAGTCTGGGCGATATTCCAGAGATCCGAGAGCGCATCTTCCGCCCAAAAAGGAGTGAGCCATGAGCCATTTTTGGGCTCGACAAGTGAGCAGGAATGGCAAAGAGACCAGTGCGTCTCTTGGCTGTCTCTTGGCCTGCCCCTGTGTCCTGGCTGTCTCTTGGCCTCCCCCTGTTTCTTGGCTGATCGATGCCAAGCAGTCCGCCTTCCTGGAGTATCGCCCATTCGAGGTCTGTATCAACCTTATGCTGCTCTTGGTTCCTCGCCCATTCCGTTGCGAACTGATCAGACGTGTGCTGATCTCGCTCAATGGCCGCGCGGCAGGAGACATTCCTCTCTCGGCCCCCGGCGCCATGACTTGTCGACTGCAATGAGGCTGAGCTCTGTCTCCGTCACAAAACTCAGTAAAGATAATCAGTAACCCAGCTCGCTCTTTCGTTTCTTCTTCATCTTCTCAAACTGGCATGTCTGCGGCTTTTCAGGTCTGTTAAACCACCCTCAACTCACCATGCCCACTCTGGATGTCAGTGAGCTGAACGTAGTGATCTCAATTCTGGGTATGGACTCTTCCTCAGAAACTCCCCCGGCCTCCTGGAGCTCAATAATCTAATATAGCTAATAGGCTCCTTCATTATTCTCTATGCGTTAGTCTCGGTGAAGGTGAAAACGCAGTGGTATCTTGGCGAAGCGTGTACGAATCCTTCCATCCCAGTGGCTCTGAATGCTGCTCTGGAAGCCGGCTGCTAAATCTATAAATAAGTACCAGCTGTGGTCGTTGGTATCCTCCTGGGGCCATATGCAGCGAAATTCCTTGAGGCCACCGAATGGGGCTCCGCAGTCCAGGGCCAGCAGGAAGCGATCACCTTGGTACGCGAATATTAGGCAAAGTCTGCTTAAATCGCCGGCCAGACTAACAATGGCACAGGGACTGTGTCGCGTGGTGATCGGTGTTCAGTTAGTGATCGTGGGGTTCCAGCTCCCAGCCAAGTATCAGCTTCATCGCTGGAAGGAGATGCTGCTATGTCTGATCCCTAACATGACTCTTATGTGGCTTTGCACCTCCGGCTGTATTCTGCTGGCGATCCCTAATCTCAACTTCGTAAGACTCCGGTGTTAGGGCAGCCAGGACTGAAAGCTAACGTGCTCCGTGCGCAGCTCACTGCGCTGGTGATAGGCTCCTGCGTTACCTGTACCGACCCTATCCTCTCCCAGGCCATTGCAAAAGGCCCCTTCGCCGACCGATACGTCGCCCGCGATCTCCGCGAAATAATATCCTCCGAGGCCGGTGCCAACGATGGGTTTGGATTCCCCTTCCTGATGCTAGCGACCTACCTGCTGCGGTATACACAGGGGGATCCGGATCAGGACCATGTGGCCGCCCATGCTCATGTCGCGCGCTCAGGAGATGTAGGACATATGCACGGCGGGCTTGGAAAGGCGATGGAGATGTGGATTATCGAGACGTGGGTCTATTACATCGTCCTTGGCGTGGTGTATGGCGTCACCCTGGGCTATACTAGCATGTATCTGCTGCGGTACACACTCCGAAGGTAAGCCGGGCTTATCTCTGACAGCATCATTTGAAGATGAAGATGCTAACGTGTTTCAGGAAGTGGATAGATGGTGAAAGCTATATGCTGTTCCCGGCTGCGTTGGGAGTAAGTCCTTCTTATGTAACTCGTGTTTAACTATTTATTGCTAATCCCATCATCAGTTATTCCTCCTTGGAACCTGTGGTTGCATCGGAACGAACGATCTCCTCGCCTGTTTCTTTGCTGGCGGTGCCCTGAACTGGGACGGGGGCTATCTGGCGGAGACTGAAGCCCGTCATGACGAAGTCAATTCCTGTATCGACGTTCTCCTTAACTTCGGGGGATTTATGTATATTGGGGCTATTATTCCATGGGATGACTTTCACCAGCCAGACACTACAGGAATCACCTATCCCCGGCTAATCCTCCTTGGCGTCATCGTTCTCCTCTTCCGACGTATACCCAGCACGTTTGCCCTGTATAAGTTTATGCCCAGGGTCTGCAAGAACTGGAAGGAGGCCTTATTTATGGGCTACTTTGGACCTATCGGTAAGCCAACACTTGGTCTGTTCGAACCTGTCTGTCATTAATGCGGTGCCAGGAATCGGCGCTGTCTTCTACGCCGAGCATACCTCTCACCTTTTCCCTCCTGTAGGCGAGGGCAGTTCCATGGAGGGCCGCTTAATGGGCGCTCTCAAACCAAGTAAGTTCGAACCCCTTAGTCTTAGACCCCTTCTAACCCATATCCTAGCAATATACTGGCTCGTATTATTCTCTATCTTCGTCCACGGCCTTTCTATTCCCCTCCTGAGCATTGTGTACAAACTCCTCAATATCCCGCCGGAGGTCGACCCCCTCGGACCAGCTGAAGTCCGCCCCCTATCTTTCAACCAGACCCTCCCCCCGAATAGCTTATTACATTCTAAACGCCGCTCAGTCCTCGTTTACAACCGCTTCTCGCGGACAAAATTCCCCTCCAATCTCGGGTGGAATCTGCCACACTTCCGAAGCAACAACAGCTCGCGCACAACGGATCATATTCCGCTGGTGGACGAGTTCCAGCTCCAGAGCGTCCATGAGAGAGAGACGGGCCGGGGCTAGGTAACGTTGTCTGATTCTGTTTCTTTCTCCCTCCTCTGCTTTGGTTTTTTAGCGCGCTGCCTTATTTGTCCGTGTTGGATCAGCTGTTTTGTTCGTGACCCTCACACTCATACCAATCTTCTATGGTCAGTCCTGGCAAGTCTCCGACCACGCGCTGAACCTGGTAGAGCGGCTGGTCTTTCTCATGTCATTTCCTTTGAATTAATAGAATATAAGAGCATCCTAAAAGTGGTCTCTGATGGTTAACAGTATGATCTAGCGGAGCTTAACCCTAGCATAAAATGCTCCCTATATTTAGTCTGCGATACAGTTTTGGTCACTGCCCGAACCCTCGTAGCAGTCCAGGCACGGTGCTAAATGGGAGTCGAAATCTGGATACTCTTTATAAAGCTTAGACATTCTAGGTTTTTTATTTCCTTGGACTCACCGTGGTCCTCGGCCTCTGAATAAGGCAGCTGAACGCAGTCGGTAACAAACTCGCCCCCGTCTACCTGTCATCCAGACCTACGTGCATGCTCAATATAGATTTATGGGAATTGTATATGACTTCGTACCAGCATATCAATTCTGTGGCGTTTGTCGAGCAACTTGCCTACCTTGGGCCTGGATGCCTCAGGCATGAATTCAACGGTTCTTAGTCAGCACGATGCTGGGGTGCGCGCCGGCACTGCCAAATAACACAAGTTTATCGGTAGGTATCCTGTCTGTGTCAAACTTGGGTTCTGCATTAATTGCTGACAGCCGGAGAAATTAGTCAGTATTGGCCCTCTCCAAGGCGGGTTGACCCGTTGGTGCTGACCCTGTTGGTGCAGTGGCAGTTACAGGTAGCATTGCATATTGTTGGGACTTCGGAGACGGAAGGAGACTCAACAATTCTCCATCGTTTGGATCTAGTCTTAGTTGTATAATAGTAATCACTCTGTAGTCAGCAAGAAGCAACCAGCCGAATGGAACTCTGAACCCCTTTGTATATCCTACCGTCTTCCACAACTTCAATGCCATCAGGGGTCCGCTACACTTCAGACCAAGTCTGTTTTAAGTCTCACCAGTAATTTTGATCTTAAGGGATAACATCAACATAAATGAGATGGAAAAGCTGAATTTGATAAACATGATTCTTGATCGTGGTTGTGACGAAATTACCTGTCGTATTGTAACCATTTAGTAGAGAAGTTACGTTGACAACCAAAGACCATGACTGGACAGCGATGTGTGACCAGATACTCAAGTAGCTCCTCTAAGCAGGTCCTGGCAAGTGCACTCCCCGTTGAGGCAGTCATAGAAAACCATCCAACGGTCCACTGCAACGCAAGCCCTGCCGCTGACGGTACCTCATGTCCTTCTTTGAAGAGACACCGGTCTGTTGTCATTATATGGAAACCTGCAAAGTTCTCCGGCGACGCAATGACCACCACTGGTACCACAGAGAGTCTAGAAGCAGCGCACCAGCACTGGCTGGCTAAGTAGTATTTTAACATGCAGTGGTTGACCCATGCTCGCTGGTGCTTTCCTTTGCGCTCTCTTTTATTTAGTGTATTGGACTCCACAGCCTGATTGACTGACTCCGTTCACCACTCTCATAAGGGTTGATTGAACCACAGCAGAGATGTTTACGGAGAGACAGCGCTCAGCGGTGCTCATCCCATTGTTGCTGGTCCGCACCGTGCTAAGTTGGCCCTACACCGAGTCGCTGGTCGATTACAATTTGAATGAAAACAGATCGGCAGAAGCGCCGATTGACTACTGGGGGGAATGGCCTGACCATAAATACCACCCTTCGCCTGACAACTGGCGCTTTCCATTCTACACTATCTTTCTGGACCGGGTCGCCAACGGCGATCCGACTAATGATGACATTGAAGGTACCGCGTTCGAGCATGTCGTGAACTCGAATCAGATGCGCCATGGAGGTGATCTGGTTGGGTTAATTGATACGTTGGACTATATTAAGGGCATGGGTTTCAAGGCATGTGGGACCGGCCGCCGTGGTTGTCTGTTGCTTATAAAGATTAGGGTATCTACTTTGCTGGAACGGCCTTAATGAACCTGCCTTGGTCCTATGATGGCTATTCCCCCGTTGATACAACGCTGTTGGACATGCACCATGGCACGCTGGAACATTGGAGGCGAGCCATCACCGAGATTCACAACCGTGATATGTATGTCATCCTGGATAATACACTAGCAACGTGAGTCTGTGCCTCTGAGACGTCGGGTTTCCGTCTGTTTACAGTATTATGCAGCTTGAGTAACTTGATCGGTTTCAAGGGGCACCTCAATGATTCAGCACACTTTCAGACCGATGAATATGAGGCCCAGTGGGTCACAGATCATCGGTATGCCAACTTTAAATTCGGCAATGAGTTCAACAGTTCTTGCGACTACCCCAAATTTTGGAACGAGACTGGCATTCCATTGACATCTGGTGGTGTTGAAGACCTGAAGGGTTGCTACAATAGTGATTTCGACCAGCATGGGGAGCTGGAGGCATTTGGCAATTTCCCCGACTGGCAGCGCCAACTCACTAAGTTCGCCTCTGTGCAAGACCGGTTGCGCGAATGGCATAAGCCAGTGCGCGATATCATCACCAAGCACTATTGCATACAAATCGCTAGTCTGGATATAGATGGTTTCCGGTATGATAAAGCGGTGCAGGCAACCCTTGAGCCTCTGGCTGATATATCCACTGCCTTCCGCGACTGTGCAAAGAAACATGGCAAGCATAACTTCTTCCTCCCTGGCGAAATAACATCTGGCAATACCTTTGGCAGTCTCTACCTTAACCGTGGCCGCCAGCCAAATCAGCGTCCTCACACCGCTGCCGCTGCTGTTCAGCTAAAGAACAATTCAGACCCTCAGTACTTCCTTAGAGAAGACGGTCACCAGGCAGTAGATGCAGTTGCGTTTCACTATACCATCTATCGTTCGATGACCCGGTTTCTGGGAATGGACGGCAACCTTGTTGCCGGCTTCGACTTGCCCACGGATTTTATCGAGGCGTGGAATCAAATGCTTGTAACTAATGATCTCTTGAATCCATCCACCGGTGAACTGGATCCAAGACATATGTACGGCGTGTCAAACCAGGATAATTTCCGCTGGCCAGCTATCAAAAACGGCACTGAGAAATACCTGCTAGGTCTTTTTATTGTCACGCTGGTGCTTCCTGGCATCCCCCTCATTATGTGGGGAGAGGAGCAGGAGATGTACGTTTTCGATGCCACTGCAACTAATTACTTGTTTGGTCGGCAGCCGTTGACATACCAGACCGCATGGTGGACACATGGCTGCTGGAACTTGAATACAACAAAATTCTTCGACTTTCCCAATGAACGGGGGCTGTACGGCTGTCACGACATCAATGTCACTTATGACCAGCGCAACCCCGCCCACCCTGTTCGCAATATCATGAAGCGCATGTTCGAAATCCGGGAGCAATATCCGGTGGCTAATGACGGTATCTACCTTCAGACCTTGTCTCAAGTTACCAAAGATGTCTATCTTCCCGGTTCATCGGACACGCCGACAGTGACCGGGCTGTGGTCAGTGCTGCGAAGCTACCCCCCAGGAGCCCAAAGGGAGACAGAATCCAAAGGCAACAGCAGCCTCTGGCTTGTGTATCATAATGACAACAAGACCGTGACCTACAGTGGTGACTGCAAAGACCAAAAGCGTGCGATATTGGCACCCTACCAGCCCCGGACCAAACTGAAGAATCTCTTTTACCCTTACGACGAACTCTCATTGCAGGACGGTCCTGGGGAGGCCGACGTCCAGGGCAACAGCGAAAACTACGGATGCGTTCATAATATGACCCTTCTTCCATGGGGATACCGTGCCTACGTGGAGGCGGACAGCTTCAATGAGCCCAGTCCAACCATCACCGACTTTCTCCCCGGCCACGACGCACGCTTGTTGGCCTCCGAGGACACGGGCGAAACCGTTGAAATCCAGCTTGGGTATTCAAAAGAGATGGACTGTAACAGCATTGAGCAATCCATCGCCCTAGGCTCTACTACGCAGACGGGCATCACACCAAGCCTTGATACCGCCAGCATTAACTGCACCAAGGTCACCCCACAGGCGGGCAGTCATGACCGCGCCGGGGGGGTTCCCACGGTCTGGATATGGTCCGCCAAGCTGAGAAACGTCCATCATGGTGTCCACCAGCTGACCGTTAAGAACGTTTCGACGACATCCGGGGTCCGAACCAATGCCGTCGACAAGTTTCTGTTCCGGATGGGGACCTTAACAAACCCACTGATCACCCCACTCGCCAACTATTCCTCTAGCCTTGTACATAAATCGGCCAACGGCAGTATCTACATCCAGCATGAGGCGGCCGGGGCTGACCAGTTCCGCTACTCGACAAACTTTGGGCGCACATGGTCGAACTGGACGGCGTGTACCGCTGGCAACACAACGGTTGAGGTTGCTCCTTGGACAGGCACAGACACTCAGAAGTGGAAGGGAACCCACGTCCGCGTCCAGTATTTCTCGCGGCTCACCGGCAGCAGCGACTATATCCAAGAGGGTGACTATGGTTGGGAGGACGGTGTACCGCGGAGGTTCCCTCACCTGTGGTGGAATGGCCCATACAACCAGTACGGGTACGATGCAGGATTGGATAACAGTATGAGGTACGACACCAAGGAGCGCCGCTGGAAGTACAATTTCTTGTCCGAGTGGCCATCCGTCGCCCAGATCAGTGTCTGGGGAGTCGGTCCGGGTGGAATACTAGACCCGACAGAGGTCTACGGCGATGTAGACAACTCGTCTGTTATTAAGAAGCTCCCTCCTTCCTATCTCTCGTCCAACTTGATCAATATCACCACGCCACCTCGGCCCCCCTACCTTGGCTGGGCCATCTCCCTGAATGACGCTAACCTTCGATACCAAATGACTCCCGTCGGGTCAGGATGGACCCAACTTGTCCTCTTCATATTCTTGTGGGTTCTCCCCATTCTGATGGGGCTTATCGGGGCATTTGTTTTTAAGAGAACGTTCTACCGCATCAAGTTGAACACAAATGGTATTAAGACCAAGGACGGTAAACGGCTGCCGCTCTGGAGCAAGGTCAAGGGATTTTTCGCAGGGTATGATGGCTCAGAAATGGCGATATCCAACCAGCACGCGCTGCCGGACAAGGATACCGCGGGCGTTCTCGAGCAACGACGTACAGTGTTGATTGCCACCATGGAATATAACATTGAGGATTGGAAAATCAAAGTCAAGATCGGCGGCCTGGGAGTCATGGCACAACTCATGTCTCAGCACCTTGGGCACCAGAACCTTGTCTGGGTAGTCCCTTGTGTTGGAGACATTGAGTATCCTAAAGATACCGCAGCAGAACCTATAGTGGTTACCATCCTTGAAAAGCCCTATCTAGTGAGCCTACAGTACCATATTATGGATAATATCACTTATGCCCTGCTCGACGCCCCCGTCTTCCGGCAGCAGACGAAGGCAGAGCCTTACCCAGCTCGGATGGACGATCTTGACAGCGCGATCTACTATTCGGCTTGGAACCAGTGTATTGCAGAAATAATCAAGCGATTTCCTTCGATCCATCTCTATCACATCAATGATTTCCATGGGTGCCTGGCTCCACTTTACCTGTTGCCGACGCGAACCATCCCAGTGTGCCTATCGCTGCACAATGCGGAATTCCAGGGTCGTTGGCCGTTACGGACACAACAGGAGAAGCAGGAGGTCTGCTCAGTCTTCAACCTACCTGTGAAAACTGCGACCAATTACTGCCAGTTTGGAAACGTGTTTAATCTTCTGTATACAGGTGCAAGCTATCTTCGGTTTCATCAACGCGGTTTCGGCGCCGTAGGCGTGTCTGAAAAGTATGGGAAGCGCTCATGGGCTCGGTATCCGATCTTCTGGAGCCTTAGAAAAGTCGGCAGTCTTCCAAATCCAGATCCCTCCGACACTGGTGCTGTCGGCGATAACACAGACATGAATATCTCCCTTCCGCGTCGCGAGGAACGGATCAACGACAAGCTGCAGGCGCAGGGATGGGCTGGTCTAAAGGAAGACCCCAATTCCGACCTCCTAGTCTTTGTAGGCCGGTGGTCGAAGCAAAAAGGGGTCGATTTAATTGCGGATGTTATGCCGGAGATATTATCTGCCAGACCCCAGGCGCAGTTCATCTGCGTTGGGCCCATCATCGACCTTTACGGCAAGCTGGCTGCGAGCAAGTTCGAGCGGATCATGGCCATGTTTCCCGGGCGTGTCTTCTCCAAGCCAGAGTTCACCGTGTTGCCTCCATATGTATTTTCTGGCGCTGACTTCACTCTAATCCCGTCCCGGGATGAACCTTTTGGCCTGGTTGCGGTTGAGTTTGGCCGTAAGGGTGCGCTGGGCATTGGTTCTCGCATTGGAGGCCTTGGCCAAATGCCCGGTTGGTGGTATACTGTGGAATCCGACGCGACTCGCCATCTATTGTACCAGCTAGAGACCGCAATCAAATCCGCGTTGGACTCGGCTCAAGAGGCTCGCGAAGAGATGCGCATGGTTTCTGCCAGGCAGCGGTTCCCTGTCCTGGAATGGATCCGGAAACTGGAAGCCCTGCAAAGGTCAGCCATCGAGATCCAACACGCAAACAACAGAGGAGCACTTGCTGGGCCCATATCAGACGCAAATCAAGGTGGCCACTAGTCGCGTCCGGTAGACTATACCCCCCCAAATGAGGCTATGAGCCAGGTGAGCAACACCCTTAGATACCCGGCTAGTGACCAGCCTGTTGGATACAAAGACGGCAATGGGGACATCAGTACAGCGCCCTACTTCTCCACGCCCAACTCGCCGTACTGTGTCTCAGGCGCCTCCTCGCCAGCGCCGAGGTTGTCTTCTGACAGGCCCCAGTACCCATTGCAACTGGAACTGGAGTCTGGCCAGAGCACACCATTTCCTGTTTCCGGCAATATTTCCGTTTTGTCTCTGGCCTCTGTCGTAGGCGATCGCAACCAGCAGCTCTTCGAGCTGCAGAAGGTCGATCCGACCTTTACAGACAGCATGGGCCATTTCACGCGGCGCTTCGAGCAGCTGATCAACAACCTGGACAAGAAGAACTCGATGGCTGACTGCTGCATTGAGACGTTCCTGGTGAAGAGCGAGCGCAATTTCTACAACATATACAACGACGTGCAACTCAACAAAGATCGCGTAAAGACTTCCATCTCTCCGATAAGTCCGGATACCCCTGACCCTGGGACACCGCAGAACAGCAGCTGCTCTGGCTCCACGAGCGATTTGAACCAGGGGGGCTTTGACGAAATTGACCGTTGGCTTTCCCGGCTGGGGTACAGACGCCCCATCGCCGTCCAACGGTTCATGAGACGGCGGATCGGAGACTGGCCCGTCTACACTCTATTCCTAGGCCTTGGACAGATTATCGCGACCAACTCGGCGCAAATCACCCTGCTTGTCGGCCAGATAGGCGAGACAGCGACCAGGCTATACGTGATCGCAACTATTTACTGTGTCTCATCTATTGCCTGGTGGGTTATGTACACCCGTCTGCCGGCGGTGGTCATCCTCAGCTCCGCGTGGTTTATATACTGCATGGCCTTTACTATCCTTAGCATGTCCCCGTTTGGGACGTCGGCTGCTGGACGAGAATGGGCGCAAAACGTCGCCGCAGGTATCTATGCAGTAGCGTCGTCTAGCGGGTCATTATTCTTCGCTCTTAACTTTGGCGACCAAGGCCCTGTCCCTGTCAAGGATTGGATGTTTCGCGCCAGTCTTATACAGGGCCTCTCACAGCTGTATACCGTCGCCCTGTGGTACTGGAGCTCCAGGGTCACCGCTGTTGAAGTCGGAGGCGTGTCCTCCCTCGCATTGAACACATGGAGGCTCACGGCCGTGGCGATGCCAATAGCTGTTGTCTGCTTCCTTATCGGTGTGCTTCTCGCGCTTGGCCTGCCAAAATACTACCGCCAGGCGCCCAGTCAAATCCTTGTCTTCTACACATCGCTCTTCCGCCGCCGGACAGTTCTCTGGTTCTTCTTCATGGTCATCGTGCAAAACTGGTTCCTCGTCGCCGCCTTTGGGCGTAACTGGTCATTCCTCTGGTCTTCCAGACACGCCAGAACGTGGCAAGTCACCATCCTCGTGATCAGCTTCTTCATTATCCTGTGGGTGCTTATCCTCAATGTCTTCCGCCGCCTGTCCAAGGAACATAGCTGGATCCTCCCCGTCTTTGGGCTGAGCCTAGGCTCGCCCCGCTGGGCGCAGATATGGTGGGGAACGTCCAATATAGGTCTCTATCTTCCGTGGGCTGGAAGCCTCACGTCTGGTGCTATCGTATCTAGATGCCTGTGGCTCTGGCTCGGTGTCCTCGACGAGATCCAGCAGGTCGGCCTTGGTATGATCCTTTTACAGACCTTGACAAGAGTCCATGTCTGCTTCGTCCTTCTCGCCGCGCAGGCGTTGGGGTCAATCGCTACTATTTGCGCGCGCGGCTTTGCACCGAATAGAATCGGCCCGGGTGGTATCTCGCCGAACGTGGTCCTGTCGATGGGTACAATCGGCAATGCGTGGTTCTGGATTGCGCTGTTCTTCCAGTTACTGGCCAGGTACAAACCTTCCTCTTCTTTTGAATTTCGATGCAGTATAGACTGACTGAATACAGTTTTGGTTTCCTCCTGTTCTATCGCAGAGAACAGCTCAACCGGCCGTGAGTCTGCTTATTCTATTGACTAATAGGTTGCTTCATGCCCTCTTTCCCCAAAGCGCTGTTATGACAACATCTGGGGCCGAGGAGGAAATCACGAAGTCAGAGTACAACTCATATTCCGCCTTACTAGTGTAATGTCACTTATTCTAATCCGAGCGCTAAGCCATATTCAAAAACAACCTTTTCTTTCATTCGCAGAATATCCTGAAGACCCTGTCGTAGGAAGGTCTGCACGCCACTCACTCACCGAATCCGTTAAAAACAACTAGGGGGACATAGGGGTTTCAGTGCCGAGTAAATACCAGTATGGACAGACAATGATAGACGCGAATTCAGAAGTTACAGTGATTGATTGGATCAATCTCATAACTATAGTACACTAACAAAGACCAACATAATATCCATCAACTATAAAACCAAATCGAAAACCGCAATCTCCTTCATGAGCTTTTATTAAGATTAAGTTGGTTTTTCTGCAGCCGGCTTGCCTCTCCCAACATCCTGGACGGTGTCCTGCACGCCCTGTCCAGTGTCCTTGGTTGTATCGCCTAGGCCCCCTGTGGCACCGGAGACAGTCTGCCCGTCGCCTTCGGTAGTCCCGCCTGTGGTCTTTCCCAGACTGTTAACCGTGCCGCCCAGGGTGTCGGTGGCGCCGCCAACTGTCTTGCCGAGAGTATCAGTCACGCCGCCGAGGAGGTCCTCTATCCACTCATGTTATCAGTGAATGCTGATATTAGTTATAGTGTTGATGCTGAACTTACTGTTCTTGTCAGACATATTAACGATCGGTGGATTTGGTATAAAGATCAAACAGTATAAAAAGTTTGTGTAGTGCAAGTTGCAAGGTCAATGATAATACTAGTTCTCTGCCTTTTATATATCTATCCCATCCACAATTAAATAATAAAACGTCATAAGATATGACATGCTTGGGTGTAATCCGAACGAGCCCCAAAACCACAGCGCATATGGTGGCCCCGCCAATAACAAGCATAAGAATAAATAATAATCTAACCAATTTGTCGATCAAGGCATGGCAGCCATTCAATCCAGTTATCAAGCCATGTTGTACCCCGGGTCTTCATCAGCCGTTGATCTCATTGCTGGTGGCGCATGGCATCCAATGGCTCAAAATTCGCGACTGACGGAACAAAACCAGTCACCAGCATGTACGGCGGAAAGCCACCTGGTGAGTATGCCACGGTTAGATAGGAAAGGCCGAGCGGGGTTTCTTCCCGAGGCTGGTTAGAATAGTGATTTTTGCATTTCCTTTGCTGGCTGTGTTTTGCGACGGACAAGAGATCCACGGGCATCCCCAGACCCGGGTGACGTCACGGTAACAGCATGCGCGGCAATTGATAAATAACATTTCACGACAATCTTTGATATTCTCTGAGAAGGCTTAGGATTTGGGTTCCCATCACCCATTCTCCTGTTGGGAGGCAACTATCGGGGTCAGCTTCCGAGGACCGTACGGTAGGGGCGCCACTTCAGAATCCCTTTGCATGTCTCAATCTTTAGATGTTAGTTCCACTCAGGTTCTTCTCCTGGATTGAATGAATTGAATGAAACACTTCGCGCCCGTTCACTTCAAAATGCAAAAGAACTAACTCCTGGTCTGCGCTGTTTGTCTTTCTCATTGGATACATTTCAACCAAAGGCCCTGCGCCAAAGCTCTTGCTTCAAGGCCGTTACCATATGCTGGGTTCTCTCAACTGCACCCTTATTCTCGATGGACCGTCGATGAAGGTACTGCATGCACTCCGCAACAGAGCCCCAGACCATGCACTTGAATGCCTTCGGAACTGGCATATTTGCTTCTGTAGACTGCTCCATGGCTCGCTCATAGTTTTGCACCAACTCGCAACTCAGCTCGTCTGCCATTCCCTGGACCTGCCCACACTCTAGTAAGATGGTGGGTTTGCTTGCAAGGAGCCGCTTTTGGTGTACGACAATTGCTTTGGCTGCGCTGGCAGCGTTATGTGTGGCAAGGAAGAGAGCAGCATTCGGGAAATCGAGCCTAGAGCTCTCGGGCATTCGCTGGCATATCATTGTGTCTGCGATAAGATCATACGACTGATCTGTCTCGTCCTTGGTGTCATGGATATGAGAACGAATTTCATGTTCAATATATGCTCCTCGGACCAACTTGATTCCCACCCCAAAGCCACCTTCGGATGCTAGAGTCAGATGACGGTCGAGGTTTGCTTTTGACCCTTTGAGGTAGCCTTGGATAGTATTGTATACCAGTGGCTGACCGGATCTGTTATGCTTCCTCATGATCTCAATGGCCCAGTCATCGAGTCCATGCTGGAGGACCTGCTGTTCAGCGTCCAGCCACAAACGCGACCCCTGCTCTTGGGTAGCAGCGCAGATTTCATCCATTGCCTGTGCTACGACCTGAGGCATAGGTTTTCTCTCTGCCATAGCATCGATACAAATGGGACCGGCACCTGTGAGTCTAGGAACCTCTATTAGCGTTGGCCTTCAAGTGGCCAAATCCATCTGCATACTCACTTGACTGCCAGATAATCACCAGCCCCAACCATGCGTAAAGTTTCCAACGTCCCCTTCTTCCACTCGTCCACAAGTTCATAGCATCGGTCGCTATGTACTTTCGAACCATATCCATCATGGACCACGGCATCGGTCGGGCTCACGATAATCTCCTTTGAATAGCCCAGAATAACCCCTTGATATCCGATTTTCTTGATGTCCGCTACTGTCTTGGAGACTTCCTGGCGGTTCGTTCCCGCGCAAAAATGGTCGTATACAGTCCAGCGAAGGATTTTATTAAGGATCCTATTGCGGTCCGGGTTGAAGATGGCGGATTTTGAGTTCGTGATACTGTCGAGTGCAGCAAGGGACGGCCTGAGGAGTAATTTGGACGACATGAGAGATGTCAGGACCAGCGACCGCAGAATAAGCTTAGTCGGCAGTCTTGCCATCGAGGGTACCTCTGAGGGAGACAGGACGGCCGACGAAGCAGACTTGCTTGCTGCATCATAGAAGCCCGACTTGGTCGAGCGGTGCCGCCAGAAGGTTATGCCTCGTCGTGGGAGAATGCGAGGCATCAACCAAATATTAAAGGTGGGAAGAGACCGAGACTTCATATTGACATATAACCAGCTCAGCAAAGTTGGCGAGCAGGAGCTCTTGTCTGTTAATATTATATATCCAGCTAGAACCTCTCCATTATACCACAGATCCACCAGAGTTGCCAATGATCAACTCGCTCGCCCGGTCATGCCGGTGTCCGTGCACGTCGGGATGGGCGTCCGACACACATTCCCCTGGATAACCAACCACGTTCCACAAAAAGACGGCGTAGCGGAGTATTCTGCGGGGTATACGGTGCCTGTTCTAAAGTCATACGAGAGTGGGAAAGGGAACCACCCCTCATCTTCTCCCGACTGTCGCCACTCACCGGGGATTGACGGACGGTCGAAATGGCTATCTTGGAAAACATGTGTCTCCGATTACCACCACGCAGGATGAAATGGAGGACGATTGGCCATCATAGAGTAAGCGTCTAGAATGATGCCTGTACCTGTGTCAGAGTATTGGCTGCAGGCGTCGGGATGGCCCTCTGAGGTTAATTGCGTGCACTAGACTCCCACGTCTCTACGTACTTGGGTTATTTTCTGAGTGGCTTACTGTCGAAACTACATACCAAGGCTGTGATAAGAAACGAGTGTATATTGGCTAATGAAAACTATTCACTCTCTGTGGCCGACATCGAACCATCAAACCTCATTAGAAGGATACTGAACACTCTCCAACGGGATAAAGTCTTCCTTAATCGTCCGAGTACTCGCGAATCTCAGCAAGTGAGCCATTGTGCCTGTCTTGTCATTCGTTCCAGAGTCCCGACTACCACCAAAAGGCTGCTGGGCCACGACAGAGCCAGTGCACTTTGTATTAAGATAGAGCATCCCCGCAGCATGCTTCAAGACAGTCTGCGCCTGGCGACTGGCATAGGGGTCTTTGGCAAAGATACTTCCTGTAAGAGCATAGCGCGAGGTAGTGTCCACTGTCCTGAGTGTTTCCTCCCACTTATCATCAGGGAAGACATAGACGCCTAGGATGGGGCCGAAAAGTTCGCGAGACATGATATCATGGCGTGGGTTGCTGGTCTGGTATACTGTAGGATGGACGTAGAACCCTTCTTCTTTTGATGCCTTTCCACCGGTAATTAGCTCTAGCTCAGGATCGTTCTTTGCGTCTTCAATAACCTGGTTGAGTTTATCGAATGAGCGTTCATGGATGACTGGATTAATGAAGTTGCAATAGTCCTCCACAGGACCAACCTTTAACGCAGCAATTTCTTTCTGTAAATGGTCCTTGAATTCTGGCCAGGCAGACTCAGTAACATAGACCCGTGAGTTGGCCGAGCACTTCTGGCCCTGGTACTCAAACGCAGCGCGGATTGTGTTCAGTGCCGCGCTTCTGATATCTGCAGAAGAATGAACCACACCCCAGTTCTTCCCCCCAGTCTCACCAACCACGCGAGGATATGAGTTATACACACCCTGGCCAATGGCATTTCCGATCTTCTTTTGGATGCCCTTAAAAACGGCTGTTGAACCAATAAACGACAAGCCCCCAAACTCTGGTCTTTGCAGAACTGTGTCTGTAACCCCCTCTGCATCCCCAGGCACGAACTGAATCACGTCCTTGGGAAGTCCAGCCTCGAGCAATATCTGATGAAGCAACCAGCTCGCATGCAGTGCCGAATCCGACGGCTTCCAAACAACCACGTTGCCTAACAGTGCTGCCGGCCCAACAAGCGTTGCGCCCAGCGCGGTGAAGTTGAACGGTGCAATCGCGTACACAAAGCCCTCAAGCGGCCGATACTCGAGTTTATTCCAGTTTCCGGCGGGCTGTTCTCTCGGCTGCTGGGAATACAACGACCACGCTTCCTGGATGTAGTACCGGAAGAAATCCGCCGTCTCGGCCGGTGCATCAATCTCCGCCTGCCAGATATTCTTCCCTTGGCCGAGCATTGTCGCGGCTACGAGCTCAGAGCGGTATTTGCCTGTAATCAGTTCACAGGCGCGCAGGAAAATCGCGGCGCGGTCTTCAAAGGGCGTGGCTTCCCAGGCAGGTTTGGCTGCGAGAGCGGCGTCGATGGCGGCGTTGACTTGGTCGGGTGTTGCAGAGGCGTACTCCGCGACTTTCTCCGAGTGTTTAGAAGGGTTGAGCTGCGTGCGTGATTCCTTTGGTTGCAATGTTGCGCCGTTGACGGTGAGAGGAATCTGGACGGGAAATGTGCGCTTCATGAATTCGATTGTCTTGGTGAGTTGGGTGCGCTCGGACGAGTTCTTAGCGTAGGTAAGCTGCGTAGTTGAGCGTTAACATCATGTCTGTATTATGAGATTTGGCATTTCTTACCATTTTCTCGTTTTCGAACTTGGGAGGGTGCCAGAGTGTAAGGCCCCTGCGGTGGATGGCGCTCATGGTGCGTTGCACTTGTTTTCCTAGATTTGGCCGCATCATGCTTGACATTTTGACATATTCTAACAATACTGGTACTTCCTGGCCCATGGGGGAACAGCGTCTATTTATCAATTGCTCGATGGAGGACAGGGCTCGGAGCGCCACCCCGACAGCACTGAACACTCCGCCGACACTGACCGACATTGATATGATGTGGAGGAGACCAGAGGGTCATAATTCGTACACTTTGGAGGTGCCCGTCTTGGCTGACAAGGATCCTCTCTTGCTATACCGGCTTTTCAGAAGATTGCTCCCTTTTCGGTGGCATGGTACATATTTGGATTGCATCGGTATTTAAACAAGTGGACATTCAATGAAGTGCGTGACCGACTAGTTAACTATGCTGGTACAGAAAACACATTGTCAACAATACTGATAGCGCAATAGACTACTTCATTGTCGCAATGTTTATCCACATAGGCCCTAACCCTTCACCAATGGCTCGCGCACTGCCGAAACATACTACAGGTAAACAAGTTAGAGAGCCCTAGAGATACAGAAAGAAAGAAAGACAGACTATACATACCGGGATTATCTGCGCATTGTCTATATCCCAAACCCCGCTCTTCGCGTAGACATCCTCTTTGATAAGCCCACGGATTTCTTCTAACGTTTCACCAGTGTATATGATCATACTTCCGCGAAAGGGCACCTCTTTCGCCTGTTCGGGATGCGAGTCTAGCATGGCACCTGGGTATTTATTAAGTATTTCAGCTCAACATTTGTATATAGAGGAGTGAAGGCTAACGAACCGCCTGCCAACATTCTCCCTGACTGGACCAGGGCCGGGATCCCGTCATAATGGCCTCTGTTTATATCAGTCATTGGAATTCTAGTAGTGTACTGGCTACCCACTGTCTAACCTTCTTCCGTATGTCTAAGACGTTGGCTTTGTCGGGGAGGATGCAGAGCCATTCCTTCTTGGCGGCTGTTGCCACGGTGCGTTTGGTGGCTATGGCATTTTGAATACTAAATTTCAAGCAGCGCGGGAATCCGGCAGGCACACGGAAGAGCGACATATCGAATAAAGACGTGTTCGCTTTAGAATCGTTGTTGAAGTTGGCGTTAATATAGGCTTATCCCATCAACTGTCGCTGTCCTTAGTCAGCAGTCGGGGACTCGGGCGGGGGCTCCGACGCCGATTCCGACGGTGATAATGGATTATAAGCAGTCGAATAATTAAATAAGGCACTTGTGAAAAATTTCATACAGACAAGGCCTATTCCTGTGAGTAGCTACAAAAGTGCACTCTTGACCTTACACGTAAAGAAGCTTGGCTAACCTCATGTCCCTTCCATTCCGGCATTCGCACACTACGTGAATATCCCTCTTCGCTATGCTAGGCAGATGTGTATGTTCAACCACCAAGATAACTAACCTATGCATCATCCGCTGGCGCAGGCGGGTCATCTTGCAAATCCTCCTTAGTGAACTCATACAACCAACTGCCTATGTCACCATTCGCAAGATACTCCTCCCCAATGGTGCCCTCTTCGAAAAGCGAATATGGAGGCTGATATTGGTCCCAGTCAAGCGAAACCTGATTCACGCCGTCATCAGTACTGGGCACCCGGCCCTGCGCGACCACATTCTGGCTTCCATCAAAATAAACAAGGAGGAAGCGATTGGTCCGAAAAGCCTCCTCATCTGCAATCAGGATATACCCAACCGAAATGAACTGCAGCAGATTCCACGCAGCAGGGTTCGCCTGGATGAGCGACGCATTGGGATCCTGCCTCCACATCTGCTTCTTCAGCCGCTTGGCTCTGTCCAGGGATTCCTTGAACTGATCCTGAAATTCCTTTATTGCTTCCATGTCTGGCCAGCGTGGATACTTTCCCAAGCGGCCTGCAGCCTCCGGGAAAATGGCGAAGACACGTTTCCAGTCCGCGCCGAAGTTAAACATATTCTTGTTGTTGAGAATAGACCACCACGATTCCAGTTCGTATTGATCTAGCTCTTGCCACTCTTCCACTGATTCGTCATGCTTGGGGTCGTAGTGAGCGCGCAGTAGAAGCGGCTGCATACTACTACACCCCCAGATGCGCCACGCTATGCGGCGCAGCTCATCAGAACGCCAGGGCTGCAGGATATTTACAATCTCGTCTGGGGTTGGGATACGCGAAGGCTTTCTCGAATTATCAGCCGTGAAAAGGGTCGGGTCCCATTCTGGTTGGATCTTGTCGAGTTGCAGGAAATGTTTGACCAGTGTACTGCGTTGCTGCTCCGGGCTTTGTGGTGAAGAGTGGTCCCAGCATCTCTATGGCGGAGCAGTAACTTTAGTGAATATGTTCGCGACACTACGGGGATGGTCTTACAATAAGATACTGCTCGACGGGGAGCTGACCCCATTCCGGAACGAAATCGAAGTCATCCATGGAGGGCGCAGGTAGTTTACAAGACTACGAGCACCCAAAGTCCGGGGGATGGGACACGGATGTGGGCTGAGACTGAGGGGATACCGCCGCTGATCACTGATGCCGGTCTGTCACGGCCCAGGTCGGTGTCAACCGGAGTACTATTACCTAGTCAGAATTAGCCCAGACCTAGCCACGTGTTATACCAGTAGATATATTCAATTCAATTCAAGTCCATTAACCCGTTGTACAGTCCCACCCGAAATGTCCTTCTATGTTCTGGATAGACGGAACTTGTTTTCAAACCCTAGTTCCGAAGCCCTAGTTTGTCAGAAGTGGTTAGCTTATATTTCCGGCCTATCTCTGCCGTGAATGATATCACGCCCAACGTCAACTCAAAATAACCAGACCATACAATAACGGCCAAGAATACATTCCGCCTAGCAAATGCCGTCACCTCAATTCTCAGGCCAAGGTGTTCATAATCTTACAACCAACCGTCGAGATCGATCGACATCTCGACCCTCGACAGCACAGGACGGCTGAGCCTCAGGTACAGGATGCAGCAGTGGCTCGTGAGATGCGGAAGGTCCAAGACGTTGACAGATCTCGAGTTCGAAAGCACGGTGGTGTTTGGGTTGTTTGCATCGAATCCTTCCAGATGGACGGAACGAGCAGGCCGTTCAAACATCTGAGCGTTTCTCCTTCCGAATGATGCCACACTTCAATTGAGAGACCACGATCGAATCTCTTCGATTTTGGCTTCTTACTTCCCCAATGCGGCATTCGCCCATAATAGATCAAGTACTGAGCATCGCGCCATTATTGCCCGCGGCTAACAGATGGCTGAATAATTGCTGGCCACGTGTGGATGACATGTGTTGTGCAGCATGCCAAGGCAGCTGAGGTACCTGTGTATGCCACGTCAATATCACCTTGGCTCTTGGAACCTCTCAATCCCCCTCTCCCCAATCTTCTAAGCTTCTTATGACCCCTTTCGATTCATGGACCACTTTGCAATTAGCAGCCGCCACTTCCCCGTTTCTCTCTTCGTGGCCCCGGCCCCTCTTGAGTTTATCATCCGGTGCGTAGCCAGCTCACCGCCAAGCTGAGCCCATAATGCCCACCCTCGACCCGAACCTCTATACCGTCGCGTGGATCGCTCCACTTGAGATTGAAGTACAGGCTGCCAAACATATGCTGGATAAGGTGTATTCAGGAGGATTTCCTGTCGGCCCTGGCGACGACTACTTGTTCTATGCCGGTGAGATACATGGGCATAATATCGTGATCGCCACTTTTATTACCGGCCAGCGGTATGGCACAAGCTCTGCAGCGTCTCTCGTAATCCACGTCAAGAAGTTCTTTCCAAACCTATGGTTCGGGCTTCTCGTGGGTGTTGCTGCAGGTCTTCCAACCCTCTCGGGCTCACCTACGCGCGATATTTGATTAGGCGATGTCCTTATAGCTTATTCTCCCCCCGGCGGAGATCATCCCGCAATAATACCTTATGGGCTAGGGAAGCAGAAGGGAGGCAGCGGCCTTGAATTGCTGTGCAACGGGCATTCCCTCCGTCAAACAGAACGCATTGTGGGGTCCGCAATCGGTAAGATCAAGGCGGAAGGGCGAGAGGCACAAATGATATTGGGCTACTATAGGGATATACTAGAGACAGCCGCAAAGTTTCCAGACCCCGGGCAAGAAAACGATTTTCTTTACTTAGCCACCGACAATCTACCAATTACACGACAACGGCGACCGGACGCTGAACGCACGCGGGTTTGGTACGGATCAATCGGCTCCGGCGACCGGCTGCTGAAAAGTAGCCGAGATCGAGATGAATTGCGGGACAGATATAACATGATTGGCCTAGAAATGGAGGCCGCTGGCATCATGAACGAGATCCCGGTGGGAAATATTCGAGGGGTTTGCGATTATGGCGACGAACGGAAGAATAAAGACTGGCAGCCTTATATAGTGGTGATGGCAGCGGCGTTTGCGAAAGCAGTATTGGCGGAAATAATACCCAAGTCTGCCGCGCCATCCGCAGGTGTCAAAACAGGTAAGTTATTGCAGCTTTATCTTTAACTATACTTGATTATGACTTGGCTTACTTGTCCAAGGCTTTACAGATAAAGATAATTCCTGCCTGCGCGACTTACTGGTCGCTGATCCAGAAACAGTGCGACGACGCATCGAGGCCACGAAGGGCGGTTTACTAGATGACTCATTTCGATGGGTCTTAAGTAACACTGAATTCCAGAAATGGCATAGCAACTCTTAAACCTAGTTACTTTGGATTAAGGGAGACCCAGGCAGGGGCAAGACCATGCTTATAATTGGGATAATCAAAGAACTGTTACAGCAAGTTCAGTCGGAGCCATCACAATCAATTGCCTACTTCCTGTGCCAAGCAACTAATCCCAAACTGAATAATGCCACTAGTATCCTCCGGAGCTTGGTCTACATGCTGATCCGACAACAGCCACATTTAATTTCATATTTACAAGAAAGATATGACACCGACCCAAAGCTGTTTGAAAGTAGGGGTGCATTCTACAGCCTGTCTGTAATCTTTGAAAAAATGATCCAAAATTCAACCAAAGCCATAATATTTCTGCTGATCGATGCGCTTGATGAGTGTGAGTTGGATCTACCCGAGTTACTCCAGTTTATTACTGCGACGAAGTCAACTTCATCCGTTCAGGTGAAGTGGGTTGTCTCAAGTTGTAATCGAGACGATATCGAGCAAGCACTAGAGTTTGACGATAGGAAAGATAAGCTTAGCCTGGAGCTTAATGCGCATTATATCTCTAATGCTGTTGCGGCATATATTAATTATAGAGCCTCTCAGTTGACAGTACTCTAATATAATAAAGCTCTCTTGGAACAGGTCAAGGAAAGACTGCTTCAAAGGTCAGACGGTACGTTTCTATGGGTGGCCTTGGTGGTCCAAGAAATGCAGAAATGCTGGTGTTCGGCAGCAATGGTTGAGCTGTTGGAGAGAACCCCCCGAGGCTTAATCCTACTCTATGATCGAATGCTTCAATAAATACAAGTTTTCGAAGGCCTAGATCGCGAATTATGTATATTAGTCCTCTTAATTATGATACTTGGATACCAGCCGCTTCATCTGCACGAATTATGTCTTGTGACTGGCTTGCACAAGCAGCAATATGGCTTGGACGATTTGAAGGATATTATGGGCATGTGCGGATCATTTCTTATAATTCGGGACGACTATGTGTACCTGATATATCAGTCTGCCAAAGACTACCTTGGTCATGCTAAGGTGTCTACTGTAATTTTTCCATCCGGGCCCTCGGCAATACACCACCAAATAACCCGCGAGTCTCTGCAGAACCTCAAAGCTAAATTACGACGCGATATTTACAAACTTGACAATCTAGGAGCTCTAATCTCTGAGATAGCGACCCTTCGGCCATATCCTGACCCGCTGTTCGACCTGCGATACAGTTGTACATATTGGTTGGACTATTTTCTAAATTTAGTACCTCCGGAAAGGCCTGATGCATTGGATAACCAAGTATCAGATTTCTTCGAGCGACATCTCCTCCACTGGCTCGAGAGCCTTAGCCTTATTAGTGAGCTAGGGCACGGGATCTTAAGTCTTAAAAAACTTTTAGCTTGTTAGAGCCAGCATCAGGCTATCTTTAGAGAAGCCGAAAGATTTGCACGTGCCAATGCTATAATAATATAAGAAGTATCTTTACAAGTATATAGTACCGCTATTGTCTTCTGTCCTTAAAAAAGCTTAAGCAGAAGACTTTATTGGAATCAGCGGTTCAACTTCATAAAACAGGTATATGTGATGCAGGAGTCCTGGGATCCATGTATACAAGTCCTGGAGGGCTATCAGGACTCAGTTACTGCAGTAGCCTTCTCACCTGACGGGCAGACAATCGCGTCCGCTTCCTGTGATAAGACAATCCGGCTCTGGGACGCAGCCTCTGGCGCTAAGAAGCAGGTCCTAGGGGGCCATCAGGACTCAGTTACTACAGTAACCTTCTCACCTGACGGGCAGACGGTCGTGTCTGCTTCCCGTGATAAGATAATCTGGCTCTGGGACGCAGCCTCTGGTGCCAAGAAGCAGGTCCTGGAGGGCCATCAGGACTCAGTTACTGCAGTAGCCTTCTCACCTGACGGGCAGATAATTGCATCCGCTTCCCATGATAAGACAATCCGGCTCTGGGACACAGCCTCTGGCGCTGAGAAGCAGGTCCTGGAGGGCCATCAGGACTCAGTTACTGCAGTAGCCTTCTTACCTGACGGGCAGACGGTCGTGTTTGCTTCCCATAACAAGATAATCCGGCTCAGGGATACAGCCTCTGGCGCCAAGAAGCAGGTCCTGGAGGGCTATCAGCTCAGGGTCACTGCAGTAGCCTTCTCACCTGACAGGCAGATAATTGCGTCCGCTTCCTATGATAAGATAATCCGGCTCTGGGACACGGCCTCTGGCGCTAAGAAGCAGGTCCTGGAGGGCCATCAGGACTCAGTTACTGCAGTAGCCTTCTCACCCGACGGGCAGACGGTCGCGTCCGCTTCCCATGATGAGACCTCTTCCCGTGATAGGACAATCCGGCTCTGGGACGCGGCCTCTGGCGCTGAGAAGCAGGTCCTGGAGGGCCGTCGGGACTGGGTCGCTGCGCTAGCCTTCTCACCTGACAGGCAGAAGACAATCCAGCTCTGGGACGCGGCCTCTGGTACTAAGAAACAGACCCTGGGGGGGCATCAGGGCTGGGTTAATGCAGTAGCCTTCTCACCTGACAGGCAGACAATCGCGTCTGTTTCCCGTGATAAGATAATCCGGCTCTGGGATGCAGCCTCTGGTACTGAGAAGCAGGTCCTAGAGGGCCATTGGCTTACAGTCACTGCAGTAGCCTTCTCACCTGACGGACAGACGGTCGCGTCTGCTTCCCGTGATAACACAATCCGGCTCTAGGACGCGGTCTCTGGCGCCGGGAAGGATAAACGTTATCTTGACATAGTCGTAACTACTATGTTATTCTTAAATAATAGATGCCTCAACACTGACCGCGGTGAGTTTTCTTTAAATCATGGAACTTTCAACTCCTCTACCAAGCAGCCACGGACAGAGACTGAAATATCCGTACATAAGAAGTGGGTGACTCACAACAGGCAGTATTTGATCTGGCTTCTACCAGACTATCGGGCGACATGTGTGGCTATCAGTGGTAATAGTGTGGCTCTTGGCCATAGAATAGGCAGCTTGACATTTTTATTATTGAACTAATAAGTCTCATTCTGTTTCATATACTATTCCTCGAGTTATTTTGGACTATCTTCTAACTGTCTCTATCTTCTAATCTCTCTATAAAACGGGGGCATGGGGGCTACGGTTTCTATATAATTTATGATTTCGCCACCCTAGAACTCCAGAATATTCCATATCACCCGTACCAATCAACTCTGTCCCGTGGCAGGCAATTACTGGTCCCAGACTTTCATGGCAAGCATCATCTGGATGCCAAGCCTAGTTCGCAGATCCAGACCCCACAGGGTAATTCATAATTGACCCACAGACCATTAGATCGAGTATTTTAATAATGATCAATAACAACTTCGTGGTCTCCACAGCGAACTAGGGTACTGCTAATAGTCAAGTTACTTATTAGATTTCATCCACTATCTTCCGTGCATATTAAATTGCTAAGGAGCGTCTGTAGGCATGAGAGTCAAAATATATCTATCCAGGAAGGCAGTGTTTACGCGAATCTCCTCAGCGTGACGTAGAAATACCAAATTTTCAGATACAGTTACAGGTTCAAGACAAAGCTTTCATTTCACGTACGTACCTAATTTTCCAGGCACTAGCTAAATCCGGCTTAGTATCATTCCAGGTTAGGGTTTGGAAATCATTGTGTCAATGTCGAGGGTAGAAGGACATTTCGGGTGCGTCTGTATTCATATCATCAACTCTTCGAAGAACATATCAGTCCAGCCGTCATACTGGCCAGAACACGGAGTAGCAAGAGTACCAGACAGTGGTCGACAGGCAATATCTATACGCAATATTACTTATATTCAAGTACTTTTCGACTATATTTATAAGAATACTGTTGTGTTGAAGGGAATCGCCTTTAATGATTATCTTATTAGTCATTACAGTAAAATGCACAGTGACTTAGTCCGTCAGAGTCTAATAATATCTATCTGGGTTGCTCTCTTCTTTAATAGTATTGTTGGTCTCTAATTCGATATTTATTCTAATATAGCTGCCAGCGAAGCCCTGCCTAGATACCTAAGGCTTGTCCGCCTGTTAATTAGGTCAGAGAAGATTATCATTTCGTATGATGTAGGTACTGTATATCGCTCGTTGGTTGTAACTTGAACTAATTTTACCTAGCAATAGAAGATCACGGAGATCGGACTATACTAATCCTCGGGGTGCACTCTATCTTGGCAGCTAGAAGAAGTTCCCTCACAATGACAAACGAGCAATTCATATCAAACATCTTGCTATAGGTACTCAAAAATATCCACCGAAGTATCTGAACTTTGTTGAACGAAAATCTATGGTAGAATGTTCGACACGTGAGCATAGTAGAGAAGAGACTTTCTATATCTGGCAGATAACCAAGTATTATCGCAACTACTTCTGCCGGTAGATCCCGTGGATATGATAGTCTCTTCATACGGCTTGGCTATCAGAGAATAATGATTTATGATCGAATAATTCCCCGAGTCGCTAGGCGGCAAATATAGATGTCTAGTGAAATGAGTCCCGGAAAAGAGGAGGTGGTTGTGAGAGAATGCGGATATTGTCAGCTAATGGACCCACCGCAGCTAGCGCAGTGACTATAGCGACTACACCAAGCCTACCTGATCATATTAGTGGATATGGTGCTGCAAAACAGGGCTATAATCGTTCCATACTGGGTGATTGCAAGCAAATAAGCGAATGATAATACAGATAAGAGCAAGCTAAGTACACATTTAATATATTATAGAAAACAATAATAGAACAAACTTATAAATGCAGGCGCGTGCTCTTCGGCTACCATGCCGAGGCGGCTCGAATTACCCTAGTTATTAGTTCTAAAGCATGGACCCGCAATCTTATTTTGACCTCTGACCCCCATCCTGACCAGGAAAATCGTAAGGTACCGTTTCTATAGCGGGCCCGACCGTCTCTGGACCCCACATGCTGACAACCCAGTATGCAGGGAGACATTCGCTAACACACGTACCTACGCCAGCTGTTTTACCCTTGCGGAAATCCTGTCCTTATGTTCTCATACACAGACCCAGAAAAAGACAGCTGATTTGGAGTTTGGTCTAGAACTGGGATACCGCCCAAGATACTATTCAATTCAATTCAATTCAATTCAAGTTCATTAACCCGTTGTAGCTCGATGGGTGTTCTGACTACGAAAGAAATATTGACCTCTGCTTAGGCTTCAGATAAAAAAATCTCGGAAATAAGATAAAAAAGCTGCATAAAGTACTTTTTGGAAAAAGAAAGGCAGATAAAAACATCCAAACAGTTGTCAAGCACGCCCTATCACAGACAGGCTGGTCACATCGCCGGAATCAAGTAATCCTGCATTGCCAGCACCAACTATTCGTCCCCAGTGTTGTGGATTTTGTTTGGCAACGTGCGCTCGAGCTTCTCAGGCACAGCCTTCTGCACGCCCTTGGGCACGATCGAATCGTCCCCATCATTGAGGGCGTGTGTCTGGCGGCCAGTCCCGGAACCGGTGTCGTGTATCTTGATGGGAGTATTAGTGTTTATGAAAAGTATCAATAGAGCAAGTATCAATAGAGCTTAGCATAGATACCTTGTTGGGCAATGACTCTTCAACCCTCCGAGGAACTTTCTCTTGCGCACTCTGTGGGACTTTAGAGCCACCCACAGCGTGGGAGTATCCCTGGTCGTGTTCGCGCTGCATGGTTAAAGGATATGGTCTTGATAGTTTTATTGCAGCGAGTAACATTATTCATTCAGGGTTTGAGTGGTGAGACTATATATCTTCCGCGGGGGTTGTTAATAATGAAAGTCGTCATCATGCCTTCAATATGCTTTAAGTAAGGAATCGAGCCTGGAGGATGTTGATTGGTTCATCTTGTATTGCTGATCGTGAGATTACATGACATGGTAATACGATATCTAGATAATAGGCATTCAATAGGCCAGTGCACTCGGTAATAGATTGCTCTACGTCGCCATCGCGTCATGGTGAGATGTATGTTCTTGATTCAGAGGTCCACTGGCCGCCGGCGGCAACTTGGTGCGTAGCACGACCGGCGCCTAGACAAGCCTTTGATTCATTCAATAGGGCATGATTGTTAGAGAAATTCAGCGAGGGAGGAGAACAGGGCGGTCTCGTTATGTATCGCTCGTCTTTTAAGCCATTGTAGGACGTATTGGCTTGTTGGCCTAGAGTGCAAATTATTGTCAGAAGATATAATATTCAGCCCACTAGCTTTAAATTCTAGCTTCTATATTTACGCGATCTCAAGCTCCATTCTTATATAGCCGGCTGTCCTTCTCCCTAGATTCCGGTTCAGGTCTTCGGTTAGGGTACTGAACGATTGAATTGACGGGGTGGCCGTAATGGTGATATCTCAATTATAGAAAAGTAGAAACGACTGGATACCGAATAGTTGAATTAGTTCCTATCGACTAATGATCTCTGAAAACGATGGTGTGGTGTAGAGTTAAGGAAAACTAGCTACAGTATGTAAAGGTAAAATCCTATGGTCATGTGACCCATTCCCATCGTCCCTTCCTACAGTACCGACTTTATCGAGAGACCCAACAGATAAAAAAAGAGTCAGAGGGGGCAGGCCCTTATGAGCAGCGGGTGACGTCATACTCCTGGATGGCAAACTGAGGGAATCGAGAGCAATTAGAGCTCCAAATTCATTCAATTCAAGTTCATTAACCCGTTGTAGCTAGATAGGTGTTCTGGCTATGCGGGTGCTTCGTCGGTCGAAGCGAACTCGAAGCCATCAACGCCGTTTTAATACAGTAGCTATCCCATATAAATAAAAACAATAATGATTGAAGCCGTTCACACAACTGGCTCTCCATCCTCATACTAACGTCGACTCGTTCTCGCCACTCCGTTCCTGCTTAGTTCCTTCCTGCTTCGGCATCGTGGCCCCCGGTTGACTCGGTAGCCGGTGGCCTGTTCAGGGCCTCCTGATCCTCGTCTTCAGCACCTAGTTCCGTTGCTCTTCGGCTTCTAGTTCCCTCAGCGAGCCTGGCCCCTGGTATGGGCCCTGGCTGGCGTAGTTCCTGGTTTTGGTGGTGAAGCGGACCACCGTGGGCCCGGTTTGCACCAGGCGGTAATATCCCACGTAGATAGGCCGCTTGGTCCCTGTTCCCCCCCGTGGCCAAACTGCCCCTGGTTTCCGGGGCCTCCGGGGGATCTGGATCCATATTCACCTCCCTAAACTGCCCCAGTAAACCCGTTTTCAGCATGAATTTAGCCACATACCTAACTGCCTTAGGATCCGAGACCAACTGGTCATAGCTGGCATTCGTGCTGATATCTGTACGTGCGGCGATTTTGGTCATCACCTCCGCCCGCTCCGCCTGCCACTTCTCACACGTTAAAAGAACGTGCTGCGGAGTCTGCCTGGCCTGGCTCCAGCACGTACACCAACCATCAGGGTGCTGTTTTACCTTAAAAAGGTAATGGTTCAGCGCGGAGCGTTCCGAGCGGAGCTGCATGATCACTGAGGTATAGGGCTTCGGGAGACCCTTATACAGCTGCAGTGCGGCCTTCCCAGGGTGCTTAACCAAGCGCCTGGTAGGTCTTGCTTCCTTCGTAACCGCCCACTGTTTCTTCCACCGTTCATTGATCCTCTGGCGGACCCCCCGCTTGGCTGCGGAGGCGAGCCGGATCAGGGTTTCCCCGGGCTCCTGCCCCGCACTGAAAACCTTATTCTGACCTCGATTCAGGCCCTGCAGTGCGGCTAACTTTGCCTCACGATCCGCCTCCTCGTTTCCTTGCAAACCAACATGCGCGGGCACCCATTGAATCATTAGATTGGTCCCTAGCTTCTTTAGGTCCCGGGCATGTTAGTATATCGACCGGAGGAGATAATGGCCTGAGGCCGTTGCGGATTACCGACGGCCCGGATTCCTGCTTGGGAATCGGAAAATACTGTGACAGCTACCGGTTTCGGGGATCCCGGTGCGCGCGCGGTCTCTAGGGTGGTTCCTAGGGCCGTGTTGATCCCGGCCAGCTCCGCTGCATACACGCTGGCCTGGGCTTCCGATCCCAGATGTCTCTGCAGATATTGGCCTGCTCGGGGGCTCACTGCTGAGCCACCGACTAGGCCTTGATACCCGCTTCCGTCTGTATACCATATCGCGTGTCCTGGGCTCACCGGGGTGTCCCTGCACGCGGTGTCATGGCTCTTCAGCGCCTCTTCAGGATCCTTTGTGATTGACACCGGGATGGCCTCCTCCCATGGCTTTAGGATATAGGCCTCCCGTGTCTCCCATTCTTCATTCTTTCCTAGCTTCAGGATCGCGTTCCGGCTCTGTGCGAAGGCCTCTAGGGGGTGAGACCCCCTAGGCACTTTTCACCCGGGCTTCGGCTCTTGTCGTTCGGGCGAGCCCACGCAGGCCCGGTGCGAATCCTAATGACTGTTTCCTCCACCGTTCGCTGGATCTGCAGCTTCATGGGTAACAGGAATAGCTCAATGTCCAGGGCCGCAGCGGCCATGGATTTGATCGCTCCGGATATCATGATCGCCGCGCGTTTCTGGATCCTTTCCAGCTGGTTGACCAGTTGTTTTTGCTTTGTTGGTTCTATATTAGCAGGTGTATACCACGCGGTGACCCCCCAAAGGAGCTGCGGGACTACTACTGCCTGGTAGATCGTCCGCATCCCCGTCAGGGAGGTCCCCCAGGTTGACCCGCAGATGCTTTTTAGGGCCTCCAAGGACCCGTTGGCTTTGGCCATGAGCTTCTCCAGGTGGAGATCAAAGCTCAGCGCCTTATCAAGCCAGATTCCTAGATATTTGGCGTGTTTCGTAGGCTTGATGGTGACCCCCGTGGGGTATCTGACTGCTGATTCCTCGCTGCCCCGGGTAGACATCGGGGGCTTCCAGATATCTTCCGGCTCCTCGTCGGTCTCGTAGTCGGATTCCGGCGGCGCGTCGGGGTTGGCGAAGTGGATTAGTTCGAACTTTTCGGGGGCAAATTTTGATGCATGGCCTCTGGCCCACTTATCTGCCTTACCTAGCATCTCCTCCAGGGCCTTGACATTTGTAGCGTAGCTTTCCGATTCCGCTATCGCGCAGGTGTCGTCGACCCAGCCGTATGGCGTGACGGTCACCATTCCCAGGGTCCTTCGGCAGTTCTGGATCAGCAGCGTGTTGTATATCAGAAAGAGAATCGGTGAGATCGGTGACCCCTGTGGGATCCCTGTTGGCGTTCTAAACAGCTCCGACAGGATCCCCGTCATCGAGAGCCGCGTGGCCCTGTTTGACAGGAAGGATTCTATCCATGGAACCAGTTGCTGCATGCGTAAGAGCTGCAGGTCATACAGCAAGCGCAGGCGCGCCACGTTGTCATACGCCCCACTGATGTCCATTAGCAGCATCGTGACCTTCTTGCTCCGGCCCCAGGCCTCCCGGATGTCATGAATGACCCTCTGGATCGCGTGGTCCACAGAGATCATCTTTCTGCCTCCCATGTGCGTTTTAGGGAGCAGGCTATGGCTTTCCAGGGCCCAGGAGAGCCGGGAAGCAATAATAGCTTCCAGTATCTTCCCTAGCGTGTTCAGTAGAGCCACGGGACGATAGCTCTTAGGTTGTCTGAAGTCCCTGTTACCACCCTTCCGCAGAACTACCGTGGTGGATCGTTGGAAGTGTTCTGCGTTGTGTCCAGCCTTAACTGATGCCTCGAAAACGCCCCGAAGAATCGGGACGAAGCCGGGAATCGGCAGCAAGGCGTGCCAGACCCTGTTTGGGATGCCGTCCGGACCTGGGGCCTTGTCGGCAGGCGCTCGTCGAATCGCTTCGGTGACCTCGCGGTCGGTGATGGCCGGGAAATCGATCGGTTCGGTGGTTCGGCGTCCGATATCTGACAGGTCAGCTTTCGGAGGCTTCGGGAACAGCGCCTCCCGAAGCAGATCCGCCTTTTCGTCAAAGGTCTGGGCATCCGGGGCCCCGGCCCGCTTCAGCGCGGGGATAACCCCGTTCTGGGCCTCCTTCCGGGCCCATTTACTGAGTTGGTGCAGGCCTCTGGGCCCCTGTTCCGTGGCCTCGCGTACGCGTTGCCGGTGTTGCGTTCGTAGCGTTTTATTAATAGTTCTCCCCTTCATGTTCCGCACCTGGCAGTACTCCTGCCAGGCCTCCTCCGTGTGGGTGGCCGAGTAGACCCTCCGGGCTCGCCGGGCTGCTTTGATAGCTGCCTGGCACTCTGGCGTGAAGCTCGGGTTGGCCCGCGCGCTCGGTCTCGCCCACGGGGTCGAGTCGCTGATCCACTGCTTCACGATCTCGATCAGCGTCTCCACGGCCATGTCGATCTCCGCTCCGCTGGGGACCGCCTCCGGGGAGCCTCCTGCCCGGCCCCAGCGCTCCCAATGACTCAGGACCGCTAGGTTAGGCTCGACAAAATTCCGGAGCGCTGCCCCGTCCATGGCCTTCCAGTTCCTCCTCTTTTGTGGTTCTCGTGTCGGTGTGTTTATGTCGATTAGCGTGCGGATCGGTAGGTGATCTGAATCTGCATGGACGTCCTCTGCCATCTCGCAAGCTACCAGCCTGGGATCCAGCTCCGCGCTTGCGATAACTAGGTCGATTGTCGTCTGGTGGCCTCCTGAATCCCTGGTAATCGTCCCCGGCTCCAGCCAGAGCTCGAAGCCCAGGGGTTCAGTGATATCCAGGAGGTCGTCCGCCCCCTCGTCTGTTCTTGCCTGGTCGCCCCCCCCCACACGGGGTGGTGGAGGTTGAAGTCGCCCAGCACCAGCTGGTCCCCGTCTCTTTCCATCAGCTCCTGCAGCCTGCCGGCTGTGTCGATTCGTCGTTCGTTATATATGTTGAAGATCCTCAGGGTCCTGCATTCCGCCTCCCCGGGGCGGTGATAGCGGAGCTGCAGTTCCTGAAGGTCTTTAGAGTGCGCAATATGGGTCCAGCAGCTTATGTCAAGCCGCTTGGATACAAACATACACACCCTAGCCCGGTTCTCGTGCCATTCCCGGCCTTGAGCCCCCGTTTCCCCTTCCAGCGGGTGGACGAGGTGGTGGGTGGCCTTGGCCGGGTGGTGAGTAGTGTCTTGCCATGGGTTCCGCCATGGTTCCTGAATCGCGATGACCTCTGCCTCTAGAACCCGGGGGTTCCGGAGGAAGTCGGCCATGACGCTGTCCTTCGATCGGTTCGTGTTGTATTGGAGGACCTGGAGGGGCTTATTGATCATTAGGAATGGTCAGTGCCCGGTTCCTGGTCGTAGGGATCCTAACTGGCCTGGATTCGACACCCTGGGGTGCCTTGTCCTGGCCGATCTTGGCTTGCTCTGCGGTTCTCTTCCTTGAACCATTCAGGTCCCGATCCGCTAGGATTGTCGATTGCGTGATCAGGGCTGAACTTTGTGAGCTTCCTACCGCCTCCGCCAGCTCGTCGTCCTCATCTTCGGGCCGTCGAGCGCTAGATTTAGACCTTAGGATTCGGTCTACCTTGCCCTGATCGTTCCCGCGCCTCGTGGACGTGGACGATCTAGCCTTCCTGGAGGCGCTCCCGGCTCCGTTTGGATATCGGAGGTGGCTGGGTCCTTGTAGATGACTACTGCCCTCTCCCGAAGCTCCTTTCTCGGCATGTTCATGGTGACTTCAGCGCTCGGGGGCGCTGTCAGTTGTAACATCGGTTGTGCGGCTTCCCCCTCTGCAGAGGCCTGGGCTGGGTTCGTTCCGCTACCCCCCCTAGACCCAGACGCCCTGCCTGGTAGGTCAATATCCATGTCGTCCGTCTGGATCGACTCCGTGGACCGGACGGCCCTTGCCCTCCTCTTGCTCGCGGGTTCCGGGTGTGGCTCGCCTCCCCGGCTCGGTTCCAGGTCTAGTTCCGGGGTTGATGGCCTCCGGGTTATCTGCTTGCCCCGGGTGCTAGAACGGACCTGTGGCTGCGGCCGCGTTCCAGTGCTAGATCGGGACCTGGACGCCGGCGCCGTACCACTGCTAGATTTGGACCCCGAGGCCGCTGCAGGGCCTGGTTCCGACGCCTGGGAGTCCGAGGCCGTCGAAGCCTTGGAGTTCGAAGCTCCAAATTCATTCCAGGTGTTTAATAATGTTTGATTCAATTCAATTCAATTCAACTCAAGTTCGTTAACCCGTAGTAGCTCGATGGGTGTTCTGGCTATGCGGTTCTTCGTCGATTGGAGAGGCCGATGGTTGATGCTGCAGCTTTGGACTGTACGTGTGTCTCTACGCCACTCGGAAACACACTGAATGAGCCTGCTGCAATGCAGTTCGAGTATCACACAAGAATCCCATCTTCAGACGAATATTAGATAATCAGTCGTGGTGCCGTTAGCACAAAACTATGGTGTCCTTGGCAATTCCCATGTTTCCTATACCACAAGGCCGGGAATTATGCGTACTCCTCTACTTAGGGAAAGGGGTTCAGCCTGATGCCCGGGACCAAACGAGCGGCTCGCCTTGGCTAAGGCGCATGGCCAAGGTAAAGCAGTAGTTCAAGAATCGGTCACACTTTCCATGGTGGAGGCTCGTGCAACGTAGCTATAACAACGTGTTTCCGTCTAAGCCTCTATCGAAGGTCAAAGAATAATAATGCATTGGGAATACAGGAGTCTTTATTCCAGGGCCCCCTGCTCCCTCATCTTCGCCATCGTCGCCAATGTCGGCCCCGGGAACGCCAGCACCACGAGGATACAACATGAAGACATCGTGGTCACAAGTGCACCATATGTTAACCGACACCCTCGCGCTGATCGAAATTCTCTCGGATCCGGCGAACCGCGCGCCGCTGGAGGCGGAGAGGGCGCTCGCGGAGGACTGGTATCATCGCCAGTCTCCCCATGAGCCTCCCGATTCATGTGCAGCCCACCGTGCCCGACACCGCGCAGCCCCCTTTCGTGCCGTGGAACAGGCGTTGGGAGCCAGTCCAACAACAACCCCTGCTGCCGTGGCGTGATGATGGCCTCAGCCAGTTTCCCTTCACCGCGACCTGCGTGTTGCTGTCGTTGTTGCGCGACGATCGCGCTGGTGATGGCACCGGCCCAGCGACATCCAGTTCCAGCCGCTATCAACGGTGTTCCGGGCGGACTGCACCGAGTATGGCCTGGTCGTCCTGGACATCTCCGACCTCGACAGCGGTGTCAAGTACAGCATTGTTGCGTTTCCCGTGGACTACATGGCGGAGGTTCCGTCTCGCGAGAAGTCCTTCAGCTGGGATCCCGTCGAAGACCCCCAGCCGGAAACGGAACCAGATATTATACTTGTGAGCCCGCGGCCTCGCGTGCCGTTATCAATTGCTCGGTGGGCAGGGAAGTATTACAGCTGGTCGGGCCTGGAAGACCACCTCAGCATCCTCCGACTGGAGGAGAGGCCGCTGGTTGATGCGGCAGCCTTGGATTGTACGTACAGTCTGTTCATGCCAGTGGGACGCGGATAATTCTGCAGGTGCTGACGGGAGAAGCATAGATTGGCCACAGGAGCTGGAGGATCCGGCTCGAGGATCTTCAAAAGGTGCTCTCTCGCGCATTTCTCCGACAGACTTCAAACCTTCAAAGGCCAGGTCTACCCCCCCCCGATCCCCTTCTGATATGGTAGGCTACACGATAGTAGACGAACCGCCGCGAGACGTGTCCATGAGCCACGCAAAAGATGATGGATCGACCACAAGAGTCTCGAGCATGACCATATCAGATGAACCGCCACGAACTGTCCCAGTGGACATGGATCGCACTATTGATAATCTACTGGTTCTCACCCAGGAGCCCGTCTCCCCTCCCCTCGATAACCAAGTACTCGCTCACCTTCAAACGCTGGTCCCTTTCCGCGAGAAGCTGCGGCAGCGACTCGAAGAGGGGCCCGACAGGCTCGGCCTCTTACAATACTTTTTCATGAGGATCCGTCAACCCACTGCTGGGATTGCGCCCATACAGCAATCCAGCTCGGTCGAGATGGTCGGCGGGCTGACCGACTTCCTGCGCGAAACCGTGCCAGGGACTGATACTGCCACGTGGGAGAAACGAGTCAAGCAGGTAGAGAAGGATTGGGCTTCAGCTTTCACGAGGCCAAGCTCACCCAGCACCCCGTCATCAACTGATTTTGCGACAGGGCAGGAACGGGCTAACGAGTCGTTCAGGCGTTTGGCCGAAGCTTCAACTGGGATAAGCACACCCAGCACCCCGCCAGAGAGGGATCTTCTCACTGGGGAGGAACCGGTCGTGCAGGTAGAGGGAACGCTGCATCGGCGTCCGCGTCATGGCTGAGAGCTGGGCCCACACCCTGCTGGACCAGTTATTGTGATTTTGCTACTGATCATGAAAGTACACTCGCTGCAAGACATACCGTATGTTGCAGGTAGGTAAGGTAGCTTTTTATTTGCGCGGGGTATACTTCATGCCCGCAATCTCGAGTTGGAAGAGAAGAATTCCGGGCTCAACCACCTTACCTTTCTTACCTTGAGATCCACCGCCCAGCATATTCCCAACGTACAGCCCGGCCCGAAATGTCCTTGTATGTCATGGACAGACGGAGCCTGTTTCTACTTCCGAAGCCCTAGCGCGTCAGAAGCGGTTAGCCTGCTGTATATTTCCGGCCCGTGCCGTCAGTGTCCGTATTGTCGTGCGTATTACCAAAACAACCAACCACTCGATGACGGCCAAGAAGACACCCTATTCCTCCCCTCGGACAATGGATAATTCCCCGCTTGGGACCGACATTGGGTCTCTTCATTCTTCTAACTGGCAGCGCTCCTTCACGTTCCTCTCTTTATAGCCCCGCCAAGCTGAGCCCACAATGCCCACTCTCGATCCCAACCTTTACACCGTCGCATGGATCGCCCCACTTGAGATAGAGGTACAAGCTGCCTTCAGAGGGGTTTCCGGTCAGTCCCGGTGACGACTATGTGTTTCACGCGGGCGAGATACACGGGCATAATATCGTAGTTGCCACGTTTGCTGCTGGCCAACCATACGGCACAAGTTCTGCAACATCGCTTGCAGCTCATGTGAGGAAGTCTTTCCCGAACCTGTGGTTTGGATTCCTAGTGGGCGTCGCTGCAGGCCTGCCGAATCTCGCGTGCTCCCCGCCGCGCGATATTCGACTTGGTGATGTTGTTGTAGCCCTTTCCGAGGGCGATTACCCAGCCATATTACCGTATGGTTTGGGCAAACAGAAGGGTGCAAGTGGCTTTGAGTTACGACGCTATGGGCATTCGCTGCCTCAAACCACTCGTGTCGTATGTTCGGCGATAGGTAAGATCAAGGCAAAAGAACAAGGTACGGAAGCAGTTACAAGATACTACAACGACGCGGCGAGGAAAGACACAAGGTTCTCTGACCCCGGTCAGGAGAACGACATTCTTTACCCATCTCGTGGTGATACGTCAGTTCCTCGACTACGCCGACCGGATACTAAACGAACACGCGTGGACTTGGTCAAATCCACGTCGATTCCGGCCGCACACACCGGCCACGGACCTGTCGAGGCTGGCCAGACCCCCAGGCGGCCGCGGGACCCCG